>NC_057940.1:48406711-48427402 GCF_018555375.3 Anguilla rostrata | reverse complement strand
GGAAAATTCCCCGGGGGGAAAAGCAAAATTTTCCGGGGTTTTTTAAAAAAGGGTTTTGGGTTAAAAATTTTGGGTTTTTGGGCCCTGTAAAAATTTCCAGGACCCTCCCCCCCCACCCCCCGGGGGTTTTTCCGGGCACCACAATGTTTGGGGGGAAAAAGGGGTTTCACCGGGGTGTTTTGATGATCGGGGTTGTGCTCAAAATTTCCCTTAGGGGCGGGTTTTAAAAGATAATTTTCCCGTACTTTTCTTGCTTTTTTTTTTCAATTCCCTTTTTTGGGGGCGCCCGTTATGGTAAACAGCCCTTTTGGTACCCTACTGTACTAGCATCGGGTTTTTGGGGAAGGGGCCCTAAATTTCCCCAAATTGACTCGGTTTTTTGGCCCAGGTGCGGGTAAAACCCTTATTTGGGTTTCGGGGGGGGCTGACCGATAGAACCCAAAACTTTCCCTGCAGATTTCTTTGCGGAAACCTCTCATTAAGTTTCACCCCAAAGGTGCCCCTATTGGTTTGAGATCGGGGACGTCCCGGGGGGTTTGATTTGGGGAAAAAAAATGCTGTGTGTGTGAGAGAGTGTGTGTGTATGCGTGTGCGCGTGTGTGTGAGAGTGTGTGTGTATGTGTATGCGCGTGTGCGTGCTTGCGTATGTGTGTGTGTGCGTATGCGTGTGTGTGTGTTTGTGTGTGTGTGTGGGTGAGAGAGTGTGTGTATGCGTGTGTGTGTGCGTGTGCGTGTGTGTGTGTGTACGTATACATGTGTGTGTGCGGGCGTGATGCAGTTGTAAGATGGTACTTTGGACAGAATCTGACGGGGAAACATTACACATTGAGGATTATGTAGACAACAGAATCGCTTAAAGTTGCTTAAAGGTTTAATTCCCAACAGGACACTGAAGTTGTGCTGTTGAACAAGGTGGTCATAAATGATATATATGTATACAGTGAGCTACATATTTTATTCTTTGATTTGGCTCTGAACTCTGCATTTTAGATTTGTCATCGGACAATTCACATGTGGTTAAAGCACATATTCTCTGTTTTTTTAAAGGGTATTGTTAAACATCTTGGTTTCGTCATGTAGAAATTTTACATGACCCTCCCCCCCACCCCCCTGAGTTTCGGGCACCACAATGTTTGGGACAAATGGCTTCACGGGTGTTTCTGATGAGTCTGGTGTGCTCAATAACTTCCTTAGTGCAGGTATAAGATAAGTTTCAGTATCTAGTCTTGCTTCTAGGTTTTCAATTGCCTTTGGAGTCGTCGTTATTGGTGACAGCACTGTGGTACGCCTACTGTATCTAGCATCGGGTTGAACGGCCTAAATTCCTATTGACTCGGATTCGACCAGTTGCTGGAAACATTACTTTGGGATTTCGGTGGAGGCTGACTCGATAGCATCACACAGTTCCTGCAGATTTCGTGCTGAGAACCTCTCATTCCAGCTCATCCCAAAGGTGCTCTATTGGATTGAGATCTGGGGACTGTGCAGGCCATTGGAGTGAATAGCATTTAGTTTTGATTCTAGGCTTTTGATTGCTATGGGTTCTGTTATTGGTGTTTTCAGCATAAGGACCAGAGCTGTGCCAAGAAACCCATTATGAGCCTGAGAATTATGAAGAAGAAAACAACAGTCAGAGACATAGGCCAAACCTTAGGCTTACCAAAATGAACTGTTTGGAACATTGTTGAGAAGAAAGAGAGCACTGGTAAGCTTAGTAATCCCAAATGGTCGAGTAGGCCAAGGAAGTGGTGGGTGTGGGAGTGCTGTGGTTTGGGTATGCATGGCTGCCACAGGCACTGGCTCACCAGGGGTCCAATCAAAAAGTGCCAGAGTGGCCACAGATTTTGCTTTAGCCCAGTACTAAATCACCTGATTCTACTTTAGGTCTTGATTGAAGACCATGATTTGTTGAGTTGCATCAGGTGTCGTAAAGCTGGGCTAAAACAAAAACCTGCGTCCGCATTGGCCCATTTCAGATGAGACTGGACAGCCGTGCTATAGACTGACCAGATTTTCAACTCTTGAAAGCGACGTCTCCATTGACGGCAAATAATACAATTTGATATAACTTCTGAAAACGTACCATGCAGATTCAAAATGTGTGTTAGAATCCTCAGACACTTCTGTTACATAACTACAAAGCATGCTGTAGTTAAGGAAAAGTGAGACAAAAAGAACGTGAAATCCGGTTAGTGGTTTGTCTGTGATAGCATCAGTTATATCTCGTCAGGGTGTAGCACAGGGTTCTGTAACCTGGGCCCTAGAGATGCACAGGCTCTGCTGGTTTTCATTGTTGCTCTTAACTTAATTAGTTAGAGCATTTAAATATGCAGTTATCTCATGCTCTTGGTGTCTTGGGTCTGAACTGGGTGCTGTTTTTAAGTTGAAAACAAAAACCAGCACATCTTGTGGCTCTCCAGGACCAGGGTCGCAGAACCCTGGCGTAGAGTGTCATTAACAGAACACAGTCACCTATGAACCTGTAGGAGGAGGAGGAGCAGCGCAGGTCAGTCTGGGAGAAGAACACGATGCTGATCAAGGCCCACAACCTGGAGTATGAGCAGGGCATGCACTCCTATCAGCTGGGCATGAACCACATGGGAGACATGGCGAGTACCCAACCTGCACCCCACAACCTGCACCGCCAACCTGCACCCCACAACCTGCACAGCCAACCTGCACCCCACAACCTGCAACATCCAACCTGCACCCCACAACCTGCACAGCCAACCTGCACCCCACAACCTGCAACATCCAACCTGCACCATCCAACCTACACCTCCTAATATGCACCTCGCAACATGCACCACCCAACATGCACCCCAAAGCCTGCACCACCCAACCTGCACCCCACAACCCACACCATCCAACCTGCACCATCCAACTTACACCTCCCAATATGCACCTCCCAACATGCACCACACAACCCACACCACCCAACCTGCATCCCACAACCTGCACCACCCAACCTGCACCATCCAACCTAGACCTCCCAATATGCACCTCCCAACATGCACCACACAACCTGCACCCCACAACCCACACCACCCAACCTGCATCCCACAACCTGCACCACCCAACCTGCACCATCCAACCTACACCTCCCAATATGCACCTCTCAACATACACCCCACAACCCACACCACCCAACCTGCATCCCACAACCTGCACCACCCAACCTACACCTCCCAACATGCACCGCCCAACATGCCCACCCAACCTGCACCCCGGAACTCACACCATTCAACATGCACCACCGAAACTGCACCGCCCAACCTGCACCACCCAACCTGCACCCCAGTACTCACACCATTCAACCTAAACCCCACAACTCACACCATCCAACCTGAACCGCCCAACCTGCATCACCCAACCTGCACCTCCAAACCTGCAACCCACAACCCACACCACCCAACCTGCACCACCAAACCTGCACCAAAACAACTCACACCATCCAAACTGCACCCCTTCTCCTCCTGAACCATGTCTTCTCTCCCCCCCCCCCCACCCCTGAGGAAGTGGCTGAGAAGATGACCGGTCTGGTGGTTCCTCAGGCCAGAGAGACCAACAACACCTTCGCTCTCGATGACATCGCCACAAAACTGCCCAAGGCCATCGATTACTGCATACTTGGCTACGTCACGCCGGTCATAAATCAGGTCACTGTGTTTATAAAGAAACCAGGAACCAGGAACCGAGATCCAGGAACCAAGACCCGGGCCATGTTTAAACATTTCTAACGATTAGAAGTGAACTCATCTCCATGCTTCATGACCAGAGAGACAGGGATTAGTGATACATTTAAATGATTTATCTAAATGAACATTAGGTCAAATTAGATTAGTGTTCAGTCTGTTAAACCACCGAAAGCACAGGGCAGCAAGTTCAGGCGGTTCCTGGAATCATGCATTGAGGCACAAGGAGCAATACCTGCCCTCTGGTGGCAGCAGGGGAAAACTACTAGCTCTGTCACTTCTGGGGACATCTTTTCCTGGATGGAAAGTAGTAGCTGACGCTGTACATTACTCTCTAAACAAAATCTGTTTAATAATCTGAGTACTCAAGAAAAATGTTATGTTTGGTTTCCTCCTTTCAGTCTGAACAATCACGGCAGACATGTCAATAGATAGCTCCTAGTGACGTTCTGTACACCTGTGTCAGATAACTTGGATTATTTAGTGTATTTAGAGACAGAACGCTCTGAGTGTGCTGAAACTAGCGATGGGAGAGTGACACTTCACAAACCCCGTAATGGGCGGAGCAACAACGAGTTGTCAATCATTACCTTGTTCAAACCACTGAAAATTTGTAAGGCTAAGGGTGAAGCCACACATCCTCCGATAAGGAGCTACTCCGTAATCGTCTCAGTCCATTTCAATGGGAGGTGATTTTTCACGTCCGCGAAGGATCAACCCATCAGATTAAAGATCCGTCATGTTCACACGATCTGATGTGAAAAGTCAATGTAGGATAAAAATACATTTGACGAACGCTGTTTAAAAAACAGGAGACGCCCACATGCTCCGAAGATATTGGGAGAGGCGAGTGTGAAGCCAGCTGATCACGTCAGAGGATGTGTGGCTTTACCCTTGCTCGCCCACCAAAAACCGCGATCAGGAGTAACGCTCCCCTCTGGTGGACACGGGTGGAATGACAGCGCCACGGTTCCTCCCCAGGGCTCCTGCCGGTCCTGTTGGGCCATCAGCGCCGTGGGGGCTCTGGAGGGCTAATGAGGAGCCGGAGGAAGCTGGTGCCCCTCAGCCCCCAGAACCTGGTGGACTGCTTCAGGAGGGACAACGTCTGCATGGGCGACTACATGACCAACGCCTACAAGTATGCAATGAAGAAAGGCATCAGCTCTGAGAGGAAATAGCCCTACATGGGCGTGGTACATAAACCCCCACTTCCTCATAACACATACTCACAGGGCACTGTACCCAAACAGCTTCTTTAAAAATTTTTTTTTTTTTTTTAAGAAATACGAACCTCAGCCAGACTGCCCTGTACCCTTGAGTCAAACTGCTGTAGCCAAGTGGGTATTGGCTTGTTTTGTACTTGGATGGGAGATCTCTAGTAGAAAATACCTTAAAACCTTGGGGCTGAGTTTAGTGCTGGGTGGGCAGTTCTGGGCCTGGAGAGTCGGTCTATATGTAGGTTTCTGTTTCCACTCTGGCTAAATTAGATAAATGGCTGCATACACCGACACTGGTTCTCTTGTAAATTAGATCACAGCAAATGTTTCACTTAGTGACACAAAAACATTAATTTACATGCTAAATTTCAACAAATGTAGCTAATGTCAGGGCTGATAGAATAATTTAGGCCAGAACCTGCAAGAAAACCAGAAACAGATACGGCTCCCATTGCCCACCTGTGGTCTTGTGTGTGTGTGTGTGTGTGTGCACGTGTATGTGTGTGTGCCTGTTTGTGTGTGTGTGTATATGTATGTGAGTGAGTGTGTGTGTGTGTGTGTGTGCCTGTGTGTGTATGGGTGTGTGTGTGTGTCTGTGTATGCCTCCTCAGGACCAGAAGTTTGCCTTTGACAGATCACACAGGGTGGCCCAGATCTGGGACTTTAACACTCTGGGGTCTAAGGGTAAAATGAGGCACACTGGTGATTGTGCGATGCTCTGACATTTGTGTAAATTTCATCAACTTTATATACAGTGATTCCAAAGTGTTTCATATCTTTGTTTTCATCACAAACTCAGCTACAACAATATGGCAGCAGTAAGTAGGTCATAATAATGTGTGGATTGTAAACTGCTCTAAAAACACACAAACTGTAAACAGTAGTTTTGAACATGCACAGGAATGTTGTAATAAAACACACTTAGAAGTGTGTGAGCCATTTAGAAGACAGAAAGAAAGACAACTTTTGATTTTAGAACATTTATTGAAGTAAACTGCATGGAAGATGAGATGAGACTGGTGTACTCTTGCAACGTCTGCCTGGCCTCTTAGCTAGTGGTGAACTAGGCCGTGTTTCCTGATCAACATCTCTGCAAATATAATAAAAACAAAATTGTTAGGAAATGTGAAATCAAATCAAACTTTATTTATATAGCACATTTCCTTCAACAGGTGAAAATTAAATGTGCTTTACAAAAAAGGGACAAACCACTAACTAATGAAAACAAAATTTATGAAATGTGATATCATATACAAACAAAGAACCAAACAAACACAACCAGACACAGAGAGGTAGCCTATAATTTTGAGAAGCAATGGTTAGAATCATTCGTAGTGTGGGAATTTACAAGGGCGCATATTAGGGAATATTCCTACAAACACACAGAGAATGTAATACAGCACACATTTACAAATAATGCAAGCTATCAACGAAAAAACATTAGCTTAACTAAATAAACACTGATATTCCAACTAAACTACATGCAACTCATCAATAACAATGCCTCAATCTGAACTAGACTAGGTCTGTTTAGCTAAGTGGTTATTTTATTGCTATTTCCCGAACTTACTTAGAGTATGCTAATATCGATTGTGCAAGGACATCCGTTTTAGAATCCTAGCCACGCCACTACACGCCAGGCATGAGCTATTTATTACGAATATGATCGAAAAACATACAGTCTACCTGATACTTCTAACACAACCAGACGCAGAGAGCCTAGCCTATAATTTTGAGATGCAATAGTTCGAATCGTTCGTAGTGTGGGAATTTACAAACGCGCACATTGCTGGATATTCCTACAAACACACAGATACGTTGCAATACAGTAGACATATTTACCAATATGATCATAAGAAATATACTTACGCATGAAGTTGATCCTCAGCTGGATCAGTTCGCTGTTCGAAATGACACCACTCTTCATCAGTGTCGGCTTCCGGACGGACCATTTTCCAAAATTAAACGAAATGTTCACCTCAAAAGAAGTGAATTAGGGGACACTCTGTGACGTTCTATCCCGCTTTTGACTTGGCATTTCTCACATGGATCTCGCATCGCCCCTCCTTTAGTCTACTTCTATGGAGAGTAATTATTTTGTTGTTAACATGTGAATGCGATTTGGGCGGACTTCCTGCTGAGCGAAATTCATATAGTAATGAGTAAAGTTTAGCGAAGCATACATGATCTAATTAATCAAATTTGGAACATTTAAAACAATTTACATTATTTGCCAATGGGCGCACTGGAAAGTCGCGATTCTAAGGTTTCTGTCAATGTTTTTGTTGCGTCTGTATGATAACAGCACGTGAAGTTAATCATCCAAATAGAAACGAAAGTTAATTTCATCTTGTCGAGCTCCGCCGGCGGAGCTCTCGACCCCAGAGGGTCAAGGAGCTCCCTGAGGCGAACGAGCGGGTCTTGCAGGCAGTCGTGGCCGTGCATGGGCCCGTTTCCGTGGGGATCAACTCCAGATCCAGAAGCTTTGTCTTCTACGAGAGCGGTAAGGCCAGAGCCTTCTGCTGGGAGGGAACCATGGGGACGCACTGACCCGTTGACCTGGAAGTATATTGTCTCCCTGCAAGTGATTGGCTGAACTATAGAGCAAGTCGGGCAGTTGAAGGTTTCACTGGCACAGTGTAGATCTCGGCGGTTCTTATTGACTGACATCTTTCTGACCCCCCGCACAATTAGATGCAATCTTTCAAGCTCTGAAACTAAAACAAACTCTTCAGTGTAATGCAGAGGTGGAAAGTCCATGGGTCAGAAAGTAAAAGTGACATTGTAGGTAATGACACAAAAGTGGCATTGTGGATAATGACAGAAAAGTGCCATCGTGGGTAATGATGCAAAAGTGGCTTTGTGGGTAAGGACACAACAGTGTAGTGGCAGTTTACCACAGGTAAGAGCAGCTCACCTGTCCTGCCGTCTCCTCTGCAGGTGTTTACCAGGACCCCAAGTTTAGCCGGGACGACCTGAACCATGCCGTGCTGGTCGGCTACGGCGTCACTCACACCTGCAAGAAGTTCTGGATCGTTAAGAACAGGTGAGCTCCGCCGACCCCTTGACACGCCCTGGTCCGGAAAGAGTACGTAGCTGACAGACAATGTGTTTTACAAGGAGCTCGACGCTCGGAGCGTATCTCCAAGCGCTCTGCCGCGGAGCTGGGAGGCAGTTACGCTTCAAATCAGTCAGCTCAGCCAATTAAACGCAGCCGTGAATCAACCCCACCCACATAACACTGCGACGCTGCTTTTAGATCAGGTGACGCGCAGGCCTACAGTTCAGCAAGGGCTAACCTGACAAGGGGCATCAAGAGGGCCAAGCACAGCCACAAGCTAAGGATTGAGGAGCACTTCACTTGCATCTCCGACCCCCGACGCATGTGGCAGGGCATCCAGGCCATCACGGACTACAAACCCACCTACACCTCCCCCCCAACCAGCGACACCTCCCTCCCTGATGAGCTTAATAACTTCTACGCTCGCTTTGAGAGGGACATCCAGGAGGCGACTATCAAGGCTGTACTCCCTACAGACCACCAGCCCCTTACACTTTCCCCCACCGACGTGTGCTGCACTGAGCAGGATCAATGCACGCAAGCCTGTTGGCCCTGATGGCATCCCCGGACGCGTGCTCAGGGCCTGCGCTGGGCAGCTGACTGAGGTCCTGACTGACATCTTCAAAAAGATTCTGTACAATTTGCTGGAGTCAATATGTTGGCAATGCCTTGGAAATTTTGTGACTTCTTTTTGTACTGGATGTATGTCTGTTTTTTTTATCTTTTGTTTGCCTTGAACTCACTTCCCCCCTCCCCCACCCACCTACTCCCTTCTTCAGAAAGTAGCGTTAGGATGCATGCCCTGAAGAACTTATTTCTATTGGTCCTCGGGATCATTAGCCACGCCTCCTCCCATCTCAACCTGACTCTGAATGGTCAGTGGAAGGACTGGAAGGACCTGAGGAGTTTTCCTGCGGACACAGCGTTCACACATCTTTATTTTTTCATCTACGTCTGCAGACATTCTTGGCTAATAAAATCTGGATCTTGTAAGGTCGAGAGTTCGTTCCACACCTAAGTGGCCCAAGTCATCATGTAAACTTTTCAGCACAGTAGCTCTTAGATCTGCGGGGAGCGTCAGTTGATATGTTAGGTCCCCTCTGTCTTGTCTTCTTCTATATAGTACTCCATCTCTCATCTCCAACCGGTTCCATTCTCGCAACCACAAGCCTATGTCAGGGAGTTCTTTTCTTAGGGTAGGAGAGGGCTTTTCTCGAGACTGCAGGTGCTCTATGACTGCCCTAAAATCTGGATCTGCCCTTTGCTGCTCCGTCAAGTCCTCTTCAGACAAATGAGGGATCACAGGGAGACCATGGTCATCTTCATGTAGGAAACCACTACGTAAGGCATCAAAGCGGACAGCAAGGGATTCCACTAAGGTCACGGATGGGTGTGAGGATCCAAAGCTTGCATTGAGTTGATGGACAAGATGTTTTTCACAGATGGCGGTCACTGCCTTCGGAAGGACGACATCAGTATTCTCTGTATTTGTCATATGGTGAAGGGTGAATTGCTTGATTCTCTCTCTCTCTTTCTGCGACGCCCGGTCGTCCGTGAGCTCACCATGGGGTCGTCGAGAAAGTCCATCCGCATCCTGATTCTGTTTTCCCGCTCTGTACTGGAGTTTGCAGGAGTATGTTGACAGACTTGACAGCCACCTACAACATGTGGCATCCAGTTTGGCTGATGTCAGGATATAGGTTAAGGGGTTACTGTCGGTTATGACCGTGAAGTCCATCCCATAAAGGTAGTCACTAAACTTTGCAGTGACAGCCAATTTGAGAGCTAGGAATTCAAGTTTGTGAGCGGGGTATTTGGCTTCGCTCTTGGTCAGTCCTCTGCTTGCAAAGGCTATGGCTCTTTTCTTTCCATACTGCTCCTGGTATAGTGCTGCGCCCAGCCCAGCGGTGCTGGCGTCTGTGTGCATTATGTACGGACGTTTGGGGTCTGCGAACCCCAGGACAGGAGCAGAGGTGAGCTTTTCAATGATAGTCTCGAATACCTGTTGACAAGATGGTGTCCATCTGTCGCCAAAAGACCCTCTGGGATCAAAGTACTGGCTGCTCCTCTCCTTACCTTTTTTATTGCTCTTTCGGAGAGGGGAATATCCTGTGGTGAGGTCATTTAGAAGTCTGGTGATCTTGGCATAGTCTTGAACGAACCTTCGGTGGTACCCAGAAAACCCTAGGAAGGATCTCAACTCTTGAAGGTTTGTGGGCCTTGGCCAAGTCTTTAAAGCTTCGATCTTCTCTGGGTGTGTCTCGACTCCATGCTGGGACACTATGTGGCCCAAGTATTTGACAGATGTTTGGAAAAACATGCATTTCTCCGGAGACAGTTTCAGTCCATTTTCCTTCAACCGTCGAAGGACTTGCATCAGTCGGGATTCGTGTTCCTCGAGGGTGTCAGAGAAGACTATGAGGTCGCCAATGAAAACCAGTGCTTCTTTCCTGTTGAGATCCCCCATACACCTCCCCATTAGCCTCTGGAACGAGCTGGGCGCATTTGTGATCCCTTGTGGCATTCTATTGAATTCCCAGAACCAGAGAGGACACACAAAGGCAGTTTTTTGCTTATCAGCCTCTTCCATCTCGATCTGGTAATAACCTGACTTCAGGTCGAGAACTGAGAACCACTTCGAGCCAGTCAACACTGAGAAGACCTCTTCCAGATTGGGCAGAGCGTATGCGTCTTTTATAGTCTGGGAATTTAGCTTCCTGAAGTCAATGCACAGGCGTACCGAGTTATTCTTCTTCCGAACCACAACTATAGGTGATGCAAAGGAAGATTCTGATTCACGGATGATGCTGGCTGCCAGCAACTCCTGAAGGTGCTTCCTTATGGCATCCACATCCTGAGGATGAATAGGTCTGGCTCTATGTTTGAAGGGAGTCTCATCACTGAGTTTGATGTGATGTTTCACTTTATCGGTATGACTATAGTCAAGATCGTTTAAGGTGAACACTTCAGGCATAGAGTTCAACTGCTCCGTTATTCTGTCTTTCCACTCAGATGGTACGGGAGAGTCACCAAAGTCGAATTTCATCTTGGGTTTGACAGGTTTAGTCGTTCTGTCACTGGAGTTACTTGAGGTTGTAGGGGCTCCTTCCCCATCACTCGCTGGACAGCGTGCAATTCGGCTAACACGGTCCTGGGGTGGATCACAATGTCATTTTTTGTCTTGTTCTTGAGCAGGACTGGCAAGTGGCTGAGGCATTTTACAGGTAAGGTGTGCAAGCAGCTGGCCACCAGCAACCCTCCAGACAGGGAGCACCTTGACGTTGGCTCTACGGTGACCCATCTCTCTGTGTAGCCACCATTCACGTGAATTAGCCCATCAAGGACCACTGTGCAGCCCGCTGACACAACTTCTGGTGTGTTTCCCTTCACAGTTACCCTCCCCAGGGTACCAGTGCATGCTTGTTTCTGTCTTATCTCAAGAGTCTTAAGAACTGCTCTATAACTGTGAAGTGCTGACCGAGGACTGGCTGTGTTCTTCTGAGTGTAATTGGCATAGAGGGTGTCTAGAGAGTTAGTACCAATGAGGATCTGGGGCTTGTTGGTCATATCTGGAACCACTAGTGCTAACGTAGGTACTTCAACTTCAGTTCCCAGAAACTCTCTGGGAAACGTCAGGCTCAGCTCCACATATCCAAGGTAAGGCACAGCCTGTCCATTTGCTCCTTCGACTTCTAGCAGATCATTCAGCGACTTCATGGGGTGGCTTGACAAGTTGTTCTCATAGAACAACAGGGGGATCGTGGTGACTTGAGATCCGGTATCTAGAAGGCAGTTGATCTCTTTTCCTCCTATAATGATCTGAGCTGTGCACTTCATTCCTACTAGTCCTTTTGGCAGTTCAATGGACGACGTTCCATTTTGGGCACACTTGTTGATCACTCTTTCAATTCTTCTAGGGCGTGTTTCTCTTTTTTTAGTCCCGGTTTGCCCTTCAACAGAGACTGTCTGTAGTTTAAACAATCCCATTGAAGTTGCTTCTCTTTACACTGGTGTCTCTTTTCTTCGACCAGGGCAGGGTTTGGTTCATTATCACAATCTGACGCGATATGCCCATCTTCTGCACAACGGAAACAGTACCAAGGGCGAGGCCTGTTTGAGGTTGGCCCACTGCGATTTTGCTGATCTACTGTTCCCTGATCAGTAAGTTGGGGTTCAACTTTGGTTATGGGCTCCTTTGAGCGTGGTTTCCTCCTTATCTGATGGTTCTGCGCTCGAAGTGTGGTTATCTGAGCTTGGAGCTCAGCGACTTGTCTCTTTAGTGCAGTGGTTTCATCTTCAGGACTGTTGACTGTAACTTTCTGAGGAGCCGCCTTCATAACAACAACTTGGGCTTGGATCTCTGTGACCTGTCTCTTCAGTGCATTGATCTCAGTCGCTTTTTGGTGTTTGGTCTTAGTCTTTGGTTTAAGCGGTGTTTGCATTGCGGTAACTTGAGCTTGCAGTTCTGCGACTTGCCCCTCTAGGGTGTCAGTTTCAGCATCTGCGGCATCGGGAGCATTACAGGAGTAGGCTGTTTGGCGGTGTGCTGCAATTCGTAGCTTGGGAGCAATGGGAACTTGCTTGTATAGGCCAAGGTGTTTCCCCATGCGATCTTCCTTTGAAGCGTGTCTTCTTCCATCCTGATGAGGAACACCAATTCAGCGAAGGAAGGTAGTTGTGTTTTTTTCCGTTCCAGTTGTAGGTCTGTGATCAGCTCATGGTTCCAACAGCCTCGGCAGCGACTTCGCTCAGAAGACAGCGACTTCGCTCCTCCTCTGCAATGCCACCTCTTCTGATGGCTGTACTCAGGATAACTTGCAATCTGTGCAGGTAGCTTGAGGGCTTCTCACCTTCATTCTGCAAGGTGCCCATGAACTTGGCAACCAAATCATCTCCATCTTCTACTGAGCCATAGACTGAATCTAGGAGCTCAAGATACACTGTGGGTAAGGCTTGAGGACTCACCTGCTTGATAACGTCTGTGGCAGGAGGCAGTAAACTGTCTATGATTTTCTGTGTTCTATGCAGGTCAGAAATGGATGGATCAGTCATCAGGAATTCAACACTCGCACGCCAGGTGTCGTAGTCTGGTTCGCCATTAGGGCGGGGGCTCTTCCCAGAGTAGACTCGAAGACGAAACGAGACCTGGTGGGAGACTGCAACTTCGTTCTTCGCAATGTGTTCTATTACCATCTTTTGTACACTAGGAGGGTTAACTGTGTTCATGGGGAGGGCAGGGTGGATTATCACGGGGGCATCGACACCATCTGTTCCTGTTGGGAACGTGGCTTCAGGGTCACGGGGGCTCTTGTAAACCAGGGGCAGTCGGGGCCTTAATGTCTGCATGGCAGAGCTGCCATCAAACTCAATAATTACATAACGGTGGTATTCTGAGTTTGGGTCATTAATTAGCAAGTGGCGATTAATAGGGCCATGGATCACTAAACTTTCCTCAAGCTCTGTGTCTAGGCTAGTTTGGGTAATGCCACTAACAATTACAGAGTTAGGGATGTCTACTTTTTCAATTTTCAGCATATCCATTGTGAAAGTCTTTTAAATGGCTTTTATCTACTTTTAGCGTTTTTTTGGTGGGATCACTCTTGGTGCCAACACAATCTCTCTCCTGGCTGGCTCGCCAAATGATTTCCTCTGTAACAAGTGTTTCAATACTAATACCGTTACTAGAATGGATAAAATCAGGTAAGTATGGACCAGATCAGAAGACAACAGATTTGACTCGAGAGAGAGATGGTTTGCACATCAAAAATGAAGCACACGGAAGCAGGATCTATATTTCAAAGGTAAGAGGATGATTTTTTTAAATTAAATTTTCCCTTTTTGGTTCTCTGTACCTTTCGTTTTTATTACAAAGTAGAAAGCATTAAACAACAACAGTACACATATATACAAAATGGGAAAAGAAAAAAATTCAAGTTCCAATACCTTTTACTTTGTGTCTGTATTTATATTTTCTCTGGTTCCACTCATTTTAGACTATTTCCCATTTTTATACCTTAACCATACTTTTAGTATTTCTTTGATGTGTTTTGGTCTATCCCTATTATTAGTTATTTGGATCTAGTATAATTTGTCACTAATTAGACTTTAGGACTTTTATTTTGGAACCAGGACTTATTTCGAAACCAAAACCCTTATGTAGTACTATTGAAAATACCTATGTAAAGGAAACTTATCACACTATAACACAAAAACACTTTTCTAAAACACTAACTGTGCAAATCAGTTTAGTCCGTGTGGTTGTTGGACCACTTGTTGCTGAGCTCCAGTTTGTAGAATTCAAACACTTGTCCTACCACCGTTGAACACCGTTGAAAGCACAATTGAACTCTTTCCTTCTCTTTAAAATTGCAGGTCGATCACATGGGTGGCTCGCCAGTCCGCACGCCGCTGTAGCTCTCCAGGGAAGGCAAGCAGGGGCAGAGGAATCCAGGATCCAGCACAGCAGTTCAAATCGAACAACAAAAAACCAATACACACAAAAAAAACCCGGCCTTGCAACACAAAGCCAGAAGACTCATCAGTAGTCTGTACATTTTGCACGCTCCCCCCAGTGTCTGTGCTGCGACACTTCCCCTCCCCGACACCCTTCCCCCTACCACATGTGCAAGTCTTCGAGTTTTGTTGTAATGTTTTTATGATGTTGCTATGTGCTGAGGTTTCCCTCCTCCTTCCTCCTGTTCTCTCATTTCTCATCTAATAATTGCATTTTGTTGCTCTGTACTTGTGACATGTGCAATGACAATAAAGTTGAATCTAATCTAATCTAATCTAATTATTAAGACATAGTACACACTGTGAACATCTAAATTGTATAAAACTTGCAACTTCCCATTTACTCTGTTAAATAAACTTGGTGAAAGCCTATATCAATTGTCAATCTGTTCTCATTCTGTCAGCAAATCTAGATTCCGATTAATTGGAAGTAGAATTAGCCACCATTAGCTCACTCAATTCACTACTCATATCTTGCAGTGCTTCCAAGCTCACCCACTGACGTTTCCTCGCAGCACTAGCTAGCTAGTTAGTTAGTTACGTTAGCTTTCTAACAAAAGGTACCACGACATACACTCGTTTTAAGTAACGTTAAACAAAGAGTAGGCCTATGCCGATGTGGCTTCGATATGCGATTACACAGGAGATACACTTTCAGAACACAACCGGAGAATTCTCAGATGCCCTTATTCTAGCTAACGTTAGCTAGATAGCCGCCTTGCAAAGATAGCTAGCAGCAAGTTAGCGTTACATTGTCCCCGCTTCAATATATTTTAAGCTTGCTATGTGGTGAACTGCCTGGTTCGTCTACCACCACTGTCACAAAGCAGGAAACAGCCCTGCTGTTAGCCTGGCCTACCCCCCACACAACAATTATAGATGGTTTCATCGGACGCACGCGCGTTGCCAAGGTTATGCGCTTGGCCCTAGATTAACTTCCGGTCTGTGTTTGTTTATTATTGGGTTTCTGTTTACTGGCTAATATGGCACCGATCACAAACGGAGTGAAAGTTAAACTGATGAGCAGACTGACGTTGGGCTCAGGTTGTTGTGCTGTGGGGTGTAACCTGGAACAAATGCCATTTCGAAAATTTGTAAAAATGCATTATTTAACTTTGTAACCCCACTAGGGAATTGTGAAACGAATTTCTTGAATCCCTGCTATATTATTATAGCTGGTGCTTGCCCATTGTTACTTCGTATTTTTGAGAAATAAATGGACATCGTTACCTGTTAAAATGTAAGTCCTGTAAAAATACACATAATAAACTGTTCAAATAAATAAACCAACTTCATACATACACATTTAGTAATACTAATACAGCCTTATTTACTATATCAACTTTAAGACAAGCAACACGCTCGTAATTATCTCATCGTGACCCATTAAAGCCAATGGCGCAGACGTTGATTCATACTTTCAAACTGCTTTCCCAACGGCTATTTTGCGTCCTGCGACTTGAGTTACAACAGTGAATATGTACGGATTCTTAGACGTGCTGATAGCGACCACCCTTTCTCATATTAACCTCAAATACGCAAGACAAAACACTTATACAGCAAATGCTAGCAAATATGCTAGCAAATTTATGTTAAGTTCAATTCATTTATATAGGGTTGTGGATACACGTCCCCTTAGCAGCCAAAAGCTAGTGCTGGACCACCTCTGACTTATTTGCTGGCACAGAAAAAAAATTGTGAGTGTTGAAAAAATAACCACGGGAGGATAACAAGGACATTTTTTCCTACTTAACTAGGTACAGGTTGTTACCGATATTTCACCTATTTCATATATAGTTGCAAATCAGTTAACGTTTTCTTGTCTGTCGAACTAAGGTGGTCGAATAGGTGCTCTCACTGTAGCACTGACTTTGTTTCAGGTAACAAACTCATGATAAGCGATAGCTAATAGCTAGCTGACCAGTGACAAGCCTTCAATAGTTATGAACAATTAGCTAACTAAATTGATTGTAGCTAGCTAGCTAGCTAAACGTAGCTAACGGTGTATAAATTATACACAGAAACGTTAGATCAATGCTAGTAGTAGTTGATACGCTATAGCTACGTTTTGAACGTACGTTATGATACCTGTTTCCAATGACTTGCCAATGTTACATTGCCTGATCATTTTTTGTTGTGGTAACCTAGCAAGATGACCCAAACTATTAGAGCCACGATGTTTTTCCATCAATGCATGGTATACAAATAAATACCTATCGTAATTGCATTGGCTACACATGCTGCCCAGCACTAGCCCCATTTTGTGTCTCATGTAATCATCGTTTTTAAGCAATGTAATAGAAAGAGTTCACTTTTTACACAAGAATGTGCATGTAACCAGAATAGTTAGGGATTATGCAAGGAATGTATGATGCTCCGCAAGGTGCAATACTGTCAACAGTTATCTGTTTCTGTCGCTTTTTTTTCTGGTAGTGTAACGTTATCGCATTTGAGTTTGGCCAAGTAACGGTTCTTTTCTTCAACTGGTAAGCCCAAATAATACTGGTTAGACATAGTTTTAACTAGCTAGTTAACGTAATTTACTTATTTATTTTGCTTGTTATCAGAAATAGTCTAGAGGGACTCTGTTGTTATTAATTGTTTGTGGAAGTCTGCCGGAAGTTAAGTTAGGGCCACAACAACGCACATGCGCAGTACCGTTTGTTTATGTTGTTACCGTTGAAAGCGTCTATACACATTTGCCTGTTTAGCCGCGAGTTGCTATAGCTACCCAACTTAGCTAGCTACTACTACCAGAGCTTTAAATCAGCTACTTAGCGACCTTCATTTTCGGATTTTTTTGTATTACAACTACGTTTAACGTTATCGTTTCTGAACACACCCAAACTAACTGATACTACGGCAGTGAAATAAGATAGATAGTCTTAGAATGGGGACTCACCAAGGGAATATGTTCAAAGTTGTTCAAAGTTCAGTTTTCAACGATCTTTATGGCGAATGCAGAAAATTCTCTTTCACGCGATTGTTGCCCAGGGCGATAGAAGAACGTTGCAAATCTTCGTTATTTCTTTATAAATCTCTGATTCTTTTCAAGTTACTGTCACTCCTCAATAAAATATCTGCAATTGTATCATAAATTCACTTGTAATTCACTTCGAATTAGCTTAATCTGTTCAGAGAAATTTTTGCATGTCTGCTGTCACTCAAGCCCTCTTGACCAGAGGAAGTTAGGGCGGGCTTGTCATTAGACTGACCAATCACAAAACTTACAACAAGTATCGTTATCCGCATTGGTTGTCTAATCCTTCTATCAACTTATCTTTCTGCATGTAAAGAAAATGTATTTTTCCTTATTAAAAATCATTTTCTTTTGTCTCTATTTTGAATGATAATTTACTTATTTACTTGCTACTGGTTATTTACAATTTGTGTCTTGGAACCCTGGGTTACAGTTACAAAAACTACAGAACAAAAATCAGCACGCAGACCGGCAATCCAGGACCGGAGTTCTGCTCCCCTTGCTGTAAATTCCCTTAAAAACTCTTCTTTAGGGCCTCTCCCTGGGGAGAGCAGTCATTTTCAGGGGCGCTGCAGCCATTTTTATACAGCTTTAATGATGGTCTGAGGCAGTTGTGATATAGCCAACTATAATTTTTTATGCGTCCTTGAATTTGGGGGGGATGGAATATTGATTTGATGGGACAGGCAATTTTGAGCCTCTGGGATCCCGCTCCTTCCCTGTGAGTCACATGACTTCTGTTGTACCCTGCTGGGGAAGTTTCTCTGGAAGTATAAAATGTAAAATTAAGCGTGAGGATTAATTTGCCCTTTTCCTCACTGCGTTATCGATCTCTCCTGAGTTTAGGGGCCTGACCAGGAGGGTGCAGTGCGTACGGACCGCACTGGGTGACACCATCACGAGTTGAAACAGCTAATTCCTCCAATGCAAATTACTGCCTGTTTATTTTATTAGCTGTATTAATGTGACGAGAAGCGCTTTGTCGTTTGAATGCATAACATGCAATCCTTTGCAGCCATACCCACCAGCACCGACTCTAGTGACGCCACTGCACTGAGTTATGCACCGAACAGGGAACGTGATTCCGGTAAAGGGTGTGACCGTTGCCCGGCAACATACCGTCTTGGCTGGACGTCAGGGTATCGCAGTCTTTCCTGTCTGGGGAGTCAAAGATATCAACTTGAACTTCAACAGTGGGTTTCAACACAGCGGCTACTGATCTGAATAACGGCACAGATATTACTGTAGACTAGGAGTCCAATCAAAAAGTGCCAGAGTGGCCTCACATTTTGCTTTAGCCCAGTACTAAATCACCTGATTCTACATTAGGTCTTGATTGAAGACCATGATTTCTTGAGTTGCATCAGGTGTCGTAAAGCTGGGCTAAAACAAAAACCCGCATCCACATTGACCCTTTTCAGGTGAGACTGGATGGTCGTGCTATAGATTGACCAGATTTTCAACTCTGCAATCTAAACATTAAAAGTGGGGTCTCCATTGACGGCAAATATTACAGTTTGACGTAACTTCTGAAATATACCATGCAGAATCAAAATGTATGTTAGAATCCTCAGACACTTCTGTTACTTAACTACAAAGCCTTCTGTAGTTAAGGAAAAGTGAGACAAAAAGAACGTGAAATCTGGTTAGTGGTTTGTCTGTGATAGCATCAGTTATATCTCGTCAGGGTGTAGCACAGGGGTCTGTAACCTGGGCTCTAGAGATGCACAGGCTCTGCTGGTTTTCATTGATGCTCTTCACTTAATTAATTAGTTAGAGCATTTAAATATGCAGTTATCTCATTCTCTTGGTGTCTTGGGTCTGAACTGGGTGCTGATTTTAAGTTGAAAACAAAAACCAGCACATCTTGTGGCTCTCCAGGACCAGGGTCGCAGACCACTGGCGTAGAGTGTCATTAATAGAACACAGTCACCTATGAACCTGTAGGAGGAGGAGGAGCAACGCAGGTCAGTCTGGGAGAAGAACACGCTGCTGATCAAGGCCCACAACCTGGAGTATGAGCAGGGCATGCACTCCTATCAGCCGGGCATGAACCACCTGGGAGACATGGCGAGTACCCAACCTGCACCACCCAACCTGCACCCCACAACCTGCACAGCCAACCTGCACCCCACAACCTGCACCATCCAACCTACACCCCATAACCTGCACCACCCAACCTGCACCCCACAACCCACACCATCCAACCTACACCTCCCAATATGCACCTCCCTACATGCACCACACAACCTGCACCCCACAACCCGCACCACCCAACCTGCATCCCACAACCTGCACCACCCAACCTGCACCATCCAACCTACACCTCCCAATATGTACCTCCCAACATACACCCCACAACCCACACCACCCAACCTGCACCACCCAACCTACACCTCCCAACATGCACCGCCCAACATGCCCACCCAACCTGCACCCCGGAACTCACACCATTCAACTCACACCATCCAAACTGCACCGCCTCTCCTCCTGAACCATGTCTTCTCTCCCCCTCCACCCCTGAGGAAGTGGCTGAGAAGACGACCGGCCTGGTGGTTCCTCAGGCCAGACAACAACACCTTCGCTCTCGATGACATCGCCACAAAACTGCCCAAGGCTATCGATTACCGCCTACTTGGCTACGTCACGCCGGTCATAAATCAGGTCACTGTGTTTATAAAGAAAGCAGGAACCAGGAACCGAGATCCAGGAACCAAGAACCGGGCCATGTTTAAACATTTCTAATGGAGGCCACGATTGGAAGTAAACGTATCTCCATGCTTCATGACCAGAGAGACAGGGATTAGTGGTACATTTAAATGATTTATCTAAATGAACATTAGGTCAAATTAGATTAGTGTTCAGTCTGTTAAACCACCGAAAGCACAGGGCAGCAAGTTCAGGCGGTTCCTGGGATCATGCATTGAGGCACAAGGAGCAATACCTGCCCTCTGGTGGCAGCAGGGGAAAACTACTAGCTCTGTCACTTCTGGGGACATCTTTTCCTGGATGGAAAGTAGTAGCTGACGCTGTACATTACTCTCTAAACAAAATCTGTTTAATAATCTGAGTACTCAACAAAAATGTTATGTTTGGTCTCCTCCTTTCAGTCTGAACAATCACGGCAGACTTGTCAATAGATAGCTCCTAGTGACGTTCAGTACACCTGTGTCAGATAACTTGGATTATTTAGTGTATTTAGAGACAGAACGCTCTGAGTGTGCT
>NC_057940.1:48391629-48406611 GCF_018555375.3 Anguilla rostrata | reverse complement strand
CCTCGCAGCATGTTACATTCTGTCACGGTTTCTGTGCAGGGTAGATCATTTTTCCGTGCCTGCAACGGCTCAGTGGTTAGCATTCAGATTAGCCACTCGGCTAATCGTTATTTTGGTGTTTGGGGACGATTAGTTTCGAGTTTGCAGATTAGCCACTCGGCTAATCGTTATTTTTGGTTCCTGTGGGATGATTGTTCCCGCTCTAACATTCCTTGCATTCCTGCAGGATTACCACTGATCTGTTTCACCTGTTGGTTGCTCACCTCTTCCGCTGATTACCAGCCACACCTGTGGCTGGGTATTTAAAGCTTCAGTAGGCAGTGGAACGGTGCTTGAGTGTAACGTGTTTCGCTCTAGCCAGTTCCCTGTCGCTTTTTTGAGCAAGGTATAACTATTTTAGGAACCAAAGAATTACAGCGAATTCAAACTTCAGTTTGTTTTTTGGGAAAAAGGTATTAGGACGGTATTTGTCCAGATTCTGAGGTTGACGGTTTTTAGGGGTTATTGTGTCACCTTCGGGGCACAAATCTTTCCGCCCCTTACTAACCAGTTTTCCCCCTGGTTTTAGTTGGTCTCAGAACGTCTTCTGTTTGTTTGTGAAAAGACATTTTCTTTTTCTCAGCTTCGGTTTGAAGCAGAGACTGTAAAAAATATGGACAAAGCTACTGTGACGTCACCCATTGACTCTCCGTGGGTCTCTAAAACACGTTTTGAAGCTCAATGGCGGGCGCGGCCATGTTGTCGATTTGGAGGCAAAACCATAGAGTTAAGCGGTTCTGTGATTTTTACAATGTGATTGACAGTCCGGTGCGGAAAAGCCCATCAACCTGAATGAACGATTGCAGAACGAACTTGAGGCTAGCTGACTGTCTGCAGTTATGTTTTAAAATATATTATCAAATGTTTACAGAGTTTAATTTCCATCCGTGACTATACTGTGTCATATAATCACGTTATATGTATGACATTAATAATACAATTATGTTCAGTTATCTTCAATTTATGTTTCTCAGCAAAATGAATGTGCTTAGCTAGCATATCAGCTTGCCAGTGAGCTAGGTAGGCTATCCGTGGTTAGCTCACGCATTAGCAATATGACTCACAGGGGAAGAACATTGACTACACTGGTCAATCAATCAGAGATGTGTAGGCTACTGGTGATTTGACTTGGCTAATTTTCGTATAACTGTCTGGTAGACCTGCTGTTAACCAAGCAAGTTATCGTCGTAGGTTTTCGCCACAGTCAGTTAATGAGCCAGTAACTGCTAGCTACTCCATCGCCGTTTGTGGTGTTCACTTGCTGGGTGACGCTAGCTGACCGATCGTTCGCAAGTCACTTTCTACCGAATAAAAATTAACACGGTCAGCGGTGATTAACAAATCTACCAAGTATTTTAATAACTGATCTGCAGGCATGTAAATATGACAACGCACTTTGTACAGCAAGTTTTCCACCTGGTGCATGGAGACAAAAATAATGTACATTGAATTTTTAATTATTATTAGGCTACTATTTTTTTCTTGTAAATCATCAAAACCAATGGAGAAAAGCCAATATATGCAAGGGGCCCCCAGGACCGATTCTGAGAACCACTGTCTTAAATGCCCTTGTCGGTCTCTTAAATGCTAAAAACATGTTCCTTTCTAAATGCCAGTCTTACAAAGATGGTTAATTTCGTTAAATTCTGTGTGTGATGTCATTGTGTGTTGTATGTTATCCAGCAAATAAACCTTAAGACTCTTAATTCGCTTCGTGAAACTGAAAATTTTGCAGTTTTAACCACAAAATCGGGATTATATTAGCTTTGTCACATGCGTGAAGCATGGCCCAGGTAGACATTTACGGAATGTACACGACTGACAAGCCGTCAAACACGTTTGACAGATTGAATATTTGCCGGTTAGGGTTAGCCAGCTAGTCAAATGGCTTGGTAGCCGAAGTTGCGAACTGTTTTAGCATGGGCTACTGGACTACCAAATATAGCAAGCTGATTATGCTTTCTGCCAATTAATTATTTGGTTAAGTAGGCTAAAGGAAATAGTGAAAATGACTCGGCTACCGAAAATCTTCAGAGGAGGATTATTTTATGGTCTTCTAGTCCAGCTGTAAATAGCACACGCCACAATGAAATCACTACGAAATGGGATGCCTGCATTTTCTGACTTCGCACAGGTGGACCGTGGTCGGAGCCGCAATGTCAAGGCCAAGAGGCGCCACCTCCCATCCCAGTGACCATAGACTGTAGCCCCTACTGTAGCTTAGTCCTGTGCAGTAATCAGGAAGTGACGCAAACTGTACCTCATTGGTCCACAACAAATATTATAACAGTGCCCAAATGACACAATAAATCATGAAATCGACCCATGGACGATCATAAGACGAATAAAATACACATATTGTGACTATTTGTTCTCATGAGAAAAAATTGACTTTTTATTATTGACACGGGTGTTTCTGATGAGTCCGGTGTGCTCAATAACTTCCTTAGTGCAGGTATAAGATAAGTTTCAGTATCTAGTCTTGCTTCTAGGTTTTCAATTGCCTTTGGAGTCATCGTTATTGGTGACAGCACTGTGGTACACCTATTGTATCTAGCATCAGGTTGAACGGCCTAAATTACTATTGACTCGGATTCGACCAGTTGCTGGAAACATTCCTTTGGGATTTTGGTGGAGGCTGACTCGATAGCATCACACAGTTCCTGCAGATTTCGTGCTGAAAACCTCTCATTCCACCTCATCCCAAAGGTGCTCTATTGGATTGAGATCTGGGGACTGTGCAGGCCATTGGAGTGAAGAGCATTTAGTTTTGATTCTAGGCTTTTGATTGCTATGGGTTCTGTTATTGGTGTTTTCAGCATAAGGACCAGAGCTGTGCCAAGAAACCCATTATGAGCCTGAGAATTATGAAGAAGAAAACAACAGTCAGAGACATAGGCCAAACCTTAGGCTTACCAAAATGAACTGTTTGGAACATCGTTGAGAAGAAAGAGAGCACTGGTAAGCTTAGTAATCCCAAATGGTCGAGTAGGCCAAGGAAGTGGTGGGTGTGGGAGTGCTGTGGTTTGGGTATGCATGGCTGCCACAGGCACTGGCTCACCAGGGGTCCAATCAAAAAGTGCCATAGTGGCCACAGATTTTGCTTTAGCCCAGTACTAAATCACCTGATTCTACTTTAGGTCTTGATTGAAGACCATGATTTGTTGAGTTGCATCAGGTGTCGTAAAGCTGGGCTAAAACAAAAACCTGCGTCCGCATTGGCCCGTTTCAGATGAGACTGGACAGCCGTGCTATAGACTGACCAGATTTTCAACTCTTGAAAGCGACGTCTCCATTGACGGCAAATAATACAATTTGATATAACTTCTGAAAACGTACCATGCAGATTCAAAATGTGTGTTAAAATCCTCAGACACTTCTGTTACATAACTACAAAGCATTCTGTAGATAAGGAAAAGTAAGACAAAAAGAACGTGAAATCCGGCTAGTGGTTTGTCTGTGATAGCATCAGTTATATCTCGTCAGGGTGTAGCACAGGGGTCTGTAACCTGGGCCCTAGAGATGCACAGGCTCTGGCGTAGACCTGGCGTAGAGTGTCATTAACAGAACACAGTCACCTTTGAACCTGTAGGAGGAGGAGGAGCAGCGCAGGTCAGTCTGGGAGAAGAACACGCTGCTGATCGAGGCCCACAACCTGGAGTATGAGCAGGGCATGCACTCCTATCAGCCGGGCATGAACCACCTGGGAGACATGGCGAGTACCCAACCTGCACCGCCCAACCTGCACCCCACAACCTGCACCATCCAACCTACACCCCATAACCTGCACCACCCAACCTGCACCCCACAAACCATACCATCCAACCTGCACCATCCAACCTACACCTCCTAATATGCACCTTGCAACATGCACAACCCAACATGCACCCCATAACCTGCACCCCACAACCCACACCATCCAACCTACACCTCCCAATATGCACCTCCCAACATGCACCACACAACCTGCACTCCACAACCCACACCACCCAACCTGCATCCCACAACCTGCACCATCCAACCTACACCTCCCAATATGCACCACTCAACCTGCACCCCACAACCCACACCACCCAACCTGCATCCCACAACCTGCACCACCCAACCTACACCTCCCAACATGCACCGCCCAACATGCCCATCCAACCTGCATCCCGGAACTCACACCATTCAACATGCACCACCGAAACTGCACCGCCCAACCTGCACCATCCAACCTGCACCGCCCAACATGCACCACCCAACCTGCACTCCAGTACTCACACCATTCAACCTAAACCCCACAACTCACACCATCCAACCTGAACCGCCCAACCTGCATCGCCCAACCTGCAACCCACAACCCACACCACCCAACCTGCACCACCAAACCTGCACCACACAACTCACACCATCCAAACTGCACTGCTTATCCACCACCCCAAAACCCACACCACCAAACCCACACCCCATAACCTGTGCCTCCCCACCTGCACCCCACAACCCACACCATCCAACCTGCACCACCAAACCGGCACCCCACAGCTCACACCATCCAACCTGCACCGCCCAACCTGCACCCCACAACCCACCCCACCAAACCGGCACCCCACAACTCACACCATCCAACCTACACCCCATAACCTGCACCACCCAACCTACACCCCACAAACCATACCATCCAACCTGCACCATCCAACCTACACCTCCTAATATGCACCTCCCAACATGCACTGCCCGACATGCCCACCCAACCTACACCCCGGAACTCACACCATTCAACCTGCACCACTCAAACATAACCGCCTAACCTGCACCATCCAACCTGCACCGCCTAACATGCAGCTCAGTACTCACACCATTCAACCTACACCCCACAATCCACAACACCCAACCTGCACCATCCAATCTGCAACTCCCAACCTGCACTGCCAAACCTGCACGCCACAACCCACACCACCCAACCTGCACCACCAAACCTGCACCCCACAACTCACACCATCCAAACTGCACCGCTCAACCTCCACCCCACAACCTACACCATTCAACCTACACCCCAAAACCCACACCACCCAACCTACATCCCATAACCTGCGCTGCCCAACCTGCACCTCACAACCCACACCATAGGGGGGCGACATAGCTCAGGAGGTAAGACCGATTGTCTGGCAGTCAGAGGGTTGCCGGTTCAAACCCCGCCCTGGGCGTGTCGAAGTGTCCTTGAGCAAGACACCTAACCCCTAACTGCTCTGGCGAATGAGAGGCATCAATTGTAAAGCGCTTTGGATAAAAGCGCTATATAAATGCAGTTCATTTACCATTTACCATCATTCATTACACCATCCAACCTACACCCCACAACCTACATCACCCAACATGCACTACCAAACCTGCACCCCACAACTCACACCATCCAACCTGCACCGCCCAGCTTGCATCCCAGTACCCACACCATCCAAATTGCACCATCCAACTTGCTCGACCCAACCTGTACCATCCAACCTGCACCGCCCTACCCACACCACCCAACCCTCACCATCCAACCTTCACTGCCCAACCCACCCCATACCATCCAAACTGCACCGCCCAACCCCCACCAACTCACCCACACCACCCAAAATGCACCACCCAACCTGCACACAACAACTCACACCATCCAACCTCCACCATCCAATTTACACCTCTCAACTCACACAATACAAATTGCACCATCCAACCTGCACTGCCCAACCAGGCAATCCAACCTGCACCCCACAACTCATATCATCCAACCTGCACCACCCAATCTGCACCCCACAACTCACACCATCCAGCCTCCACCATCCAATCTGCACCACCCAACTTGCATCACCCAACCTGCACTGCCCAACCTGCATCACCCAGCCCACACATATAATCTGCACTGCCCAGTCCACACCACCCAACCCACACCATCCAAACTTCACTGCCCAACCCACACCCCACAACCCAGCCTGCACCACCCAACCTGCACCGCCTAATTCACACCATCCAACCTGCATAGCCCAACCCACACCATCCAACCTTCACTGCTCAACCCACACCACCTGACCCACACCACCCAAAATGCACCGCCCAACCTGCACCGACAACTCACACATCCAACCTCCACCATCCAATCTGCACCTCTCAACTCACACCATCCACATTGCACCATCCAACTTGCACCGCTCTACCCACACCACCCAACCCCCACCATCCAAACTTCACTGCCCAACCCACACCACACCATACAACCTGCACCACCCAACCCGCACTACTTGACCTGCACCCCACAACTCACACCACCCAACCTGCACTGCCCAATCCACACCATCCAACCTGTACTGCAAAACCTGTACCATCTAACCTGCACTGCTGACCTGCACCACACAATTCACACCACCCAACCTGCATCACCCAATCCACACCATCCAACCTGCACCGCCCGTCCCACGCCACCCAACCCATACCACTGATCCTGCACCATCCAACCTGTACCCCACAACTCACACCATCCAACCTGCACCACCCAACCCGCACCACTTGACCCGCACCCCACAACTCACACCACCCAACCTGAACCGCCCATCCCACACCACCTAACCCACACCACTCATCCTGCACCGCCCAACCTGCACCCGTCAACTCACAGCACTCAATCCACACCACTCAACCTGAACCGCCCAACCTGCACCACCCAACCCCCACCACCTGACCCGCACCCCACAACTCACACCACCCAACCTGCACTGCCCAATCCACACCATCCAACCTGTACCGCCAAACCTGCACCATCCATCCTGCACCATCTGACCTGCACCCCACAATTCACACCACGCAATCTGCACGGCATAATCCACACCACCCAACCCACACCGCCCAACCTGCACCCCACAACTCACACCATGCAAGCTGAATTGCCTAAACTGCAGCACCTAACCTACACCACATAACTTGCACCGCCCAATCTGCACCCCACAACTCACACACCGTCCGACCTGCACCAGCCAGCCCACACCACCCAACACACACAACCTATTCTGCACCCCCCAACCTGCACCGCACAACTCACACCCTCCGACCTGCACCACCCAACCCACACCATCTAACCTGCACCACCCAACCCACACCATCGAAGTGGAGGCTTTTGTACAACAACACCCACAAATCACTTAATAAAAAAAGATCAATCCAATGTAGTGGCTTGGCTCTATAACTGGGCTTATGTAACTCAAAGCTTATGGGTCCTTCAGCACAATCCTTTCCTTGAACTGCCTCAGTAAACTTCCAGCGGTAGAAAACAGTTTGCAATGAGGACGTACGCTGTGTTAGTTACTCTGGATAAGGAATAGTTAACTTCACATGAATGAAAACATCTCAACAAACGGATTTGATAGTGACAGCTTTCTGCTGGGCCAGACTTGGCACAATAGAGAGCTAGTTACCTGGAAGACGAGTTCCTCCTGGGCCAGTACTGAAAACTCTGCACTGCTATTTCACATGGTGGGGGTGGAGGGGAGGGGGGGAATCACAGACAGAACAGCTCGCACTACCAAGTCAAACTTACAGAGGAATAGATACCCTGCACCTCATCTTCTCCTCCTGAACCATGTCTTCTCTCCCCCCCCCCCCCACTCCAGACCGCTGAGGAAGTGGCTGAGAAGATGACCAGTCTGGTGGTTCCTCAGGCCAGAGAGACCAACAACACCTTCGCTCTCGATGACATCGCCACAAAACTGCCCAAGGCCATCGATTACCGCCTACTTGGCTTTGTCACGCCGGTCATAAATCAGGTCAGTGTGTTGATAAAGAGACGAGGACCCAGGAACCGAGATCCAGGAACCAAGAACCGGGCCATTTTTAAACATTTCTAACAGAGGCCACAATTAGAGGTGAACTCATCTCCATGCTTCATGACCAGAGAGACAGGGATTAGCGGTACATTTAAATTATTTATCTAAATGAACATTAGGTCAAATTAGATTAGTGTTCAGTCTGTTAAACCACCGACAGCACAGGGCAGCAAGTTCAGGCGGTTCCTGGGATCATGCGTTGAGGCACAAGGAGCAATACTGCCCTCTGGTGGCAGCAGGGGAAAACTACTAGCTCTGTCACTTTTGGGGACATCTTTTCCTGGATGGAAAGTAGTAGCTGACGCTGTATATTACTCTCTAAATTAAATCTGTTTAATAATCTGAGTACCCAAGAAAAATGTTATGTTTGGTTTCCTCCTTTCAGTCTGAACAATCACGGCAGACTTGTCAATAGATAGCTCCTAGTGACGTTCTGTACACCTGTGTCAGATAACTTGGATTATTTAGTGTATTTAGAGACAGAACGCTCTGAGTGTGCTGAAACTAGCGATGGGAGAGTGACACTTCACGAACCCCGTAATGGGCGGAGCAACAACGAGTTGTCAATCATTGCTTTGTTCAAACCACTGAAAATTTGTAAGGCTAAGGGTGATTCCACACATCCTCCGATAAGGAGCTACTCCGTAATCGTCTCAGTCCATCTCAATGGGAGGTGATTTTTCACGTCCGCGAAGGATCAACCCATCAGATTAAAGATCCGTCATGTTCACATGATCTGATGTGAAAAGTCAATGTAGGATCAAAATACATTTGACAAATGATGTTTAAAAAACAGGAAACGGCCACATGCTCCAAAGATATTTGGAGAGGCGAGAGTGAAGCCAGCTGATCACGTCAGAGGATGTGTGGCTTTACCCTCGCTCTCCCACCAAAAACCGCGATCAGGAGTAACGCTCCCCTCTGGTGGACACGGGTGGAATGACAGCGCCACGGTTCCTCCCCAGGGCTCCTGCCGGTCCTGTTGGTCCATCAGCGCCGCGGGGGCTCTGGAGGGTCAGCTAATGAGGAGCCGGAGGAAGCTGGTGCCCCTCAGCCCCCAGAACCTGGTGGACTGCGTCAAGAGCAACTACGACTGCATGGGTGGCTACATGACCAACGCCTACAAGTACACATTGAAGAAAGGCATCAGCTCTGAGAGGAAATATCGCTACGAGGGCGTGGTACATAAACCCCCACTTCCTCATAAAACATACTCACAGGGCACTGTACTCAAACAGCTTCTTTTTTTCTTTTTTTTTTTTTTTTTAAGAAATACAAACCTCAACCGTACTGCCCTGTACCCTTATTGAGTCAAACTGCTGTAGCTAAGTGGGTATTGGCTTGTTTTGTACTTGGATGGGAGATCTACTAGTAGAAAATACCTTAAAACCTTGGGGCTCTGTCACTTCTGGGGACATCTTTTCCGGGATGGAAAGTAGTAGCTGTCGCTGTACATTACTCTCTAAACAAAATCTGTTTAATAATCTGAGTACCCAAGAAAAATGTTATGTTTGGTCTCCTCCTTTCAGTCTGAACAATCACAGCAGACTTGTCAATAGATAGCTCCTAGTGACGTTCAGTACACCTGTGTCAGATAACTTGGATTATTTAGTGTATTTAGAGACAGAACGCTCTGAGTGTGCTGAAACTAGCGATGGGAGAGTGACACTTCACGAACCCCGTAATGGGCAGAGCAACAACGAGTTGTCAATCATTGCCTTGTTCAAACCACTGAAAATTTGTAAGGCTAAGGGTGAGGCCACACATCGTCCGATAAGGAGCTACTCCGTAATCGTCTCAGTCAATTTCAATGGGAGGTGATTTTTCAAGTCCGCGAAGGATCAACCCATCAGATTAAAGATCCGTCATGTTCACACGATCTGATGTGAAAAGTCAATGTAGGATCAAAATACATTTGACGAACGATGTTTAAAAAACAGGAAACGGCCACATGCTCCAAAGATATTTGGAGAGGCGAGAGTGAAGCCAGCTGATCACGTCAGAGGATGTGTGGCTTTACCCTCGCTCTCCCACCAAAAACCGCGATAAGGAGTAACGCTCCCCTTTGGTGGACATGGGTGGAATGACAGCGCCACGGTTCCTCCCCAGGGCTCCTGCCGGTCCTGTTGGGCCATCAGCGCCGCGAGGGCTCTGGAGGGTCAGCTAATGAGGAGCCGGAGGAAGCTGGTGCCCCTCAGCCCTCAGAACCTGGTGGACTGCGTCAGGACCGACTACGTCTGCATGGGCGGCTACATGACCAACGCCTACAAGTATGCAATGAAGAAAGGCATCAGCTCTGAGAGGAAATATCGCTACATGGGCGTGGTACATAAACCCCCACTTCCTTATAAAACATACTCACAGGGCACTGTACCCAAACAGCTTTTTTAAATTATTTTTTTTAAGAAACACAAACCTCAGCTGTACTGCCCTGTACCCTTATTGAGTCAAACTGCTATAGCTAAGTGTGTATTGGCTTGTTTTGTACTTGGATGGGAGATCTCTAATAGAAAATACCTTAAAACCTTGGGGCTGAGTTTAGTGCTGGGTGGGCAGTTCTGGGCCTGGAGAGCCGGTCTATATGTAGGTTTCTGTTTCCACTAATTACTCTGGCTAAATTAGATAAATGGCTGCATACACCAACACTGGTTCTCTTGTAAATTAGATCACAGCAAATGTTTCACTTAGTGACACAAAAACAGTAATTTACACGCTACATTTCAACAAATGGAGCTAATGTCAGGGCTGATTAAATAATTTAGGCCAGAACCTGCAAGAAAACCAGAAACAGATACGGCTTCCATTGCCCACCTGTGGTCTTATGTGTGTGTGCCTGTTTGTGTGTATGTGTGTGTATGTGTGTATGTATGTGAGTGTGTGTGTGTGTGTGTGTGCGTGTGCGTGTTGGTGTGTGTGTGTGCACTGTTTGTGGTAGGTTGTTGGTGCGTGGTGCCACGGCAAAATCCTTGCCGCCACACATAATAAAAAAATAATGAAAAAAAAAAAAAAATTATACATTAAAAAATTATATATATATATATATATGAATATAATATATAGGCTATATACAGTGTATATAGCCTATATATTAAATTCATAAATTAAAATTGTAAAACTTTATTAATATTTCTGCCTAATGCGCTTTCAAAACCATACTGTTCCTGGTTATGGTTATACACTTTGTTGTACGTCGCTCTGGATAAGAGCGTCTGCCAAATGCCTGTAATGTAATGTAATGTACTGTCGCGTCCGCATATTTATTTTCTAGGCCGCGCGCTCCGTGCTTGCTCCTTCCTGAGGTGGTTGGAAAACTTGCAGCGCGCGAAGGTCGCACTGTCTTTCAAAGCGTTACTTTTTTTTCTTCAGCGACCGAAAGACAACGAAACAGTCGGTAGCGACGCTTCAAATATGACCAAAATACCATAATGTTAACCAGTGTTTGAACTGGACAAAAATGCGTACCGGTACCTACTCCTCAAAATATATACTGTTTAAAATAAATTAATGTTGGTAATAAAAAGAAGAGTCGGTACTCATATACAAGTCCCGACAGCTCCTGCCCATCTCAAGCACTGGCGTTAACTATCATTCGGTGGTGACAACTGGCGGATCCTTACTCTGTTCGGGCAAGTGGAATGCCTTGTCTGATCGGACAAGTAAAAAATAAATGTGATAAATATGTAACGTTATCTAAAAATAAACAGTGTTTGTTTGTGCCGAAGCTGAACCTGTTCCAGTCGAGATACGTTACGTGCCTACCCTTTTTTTTTATCTAGAGCTGCTGTTATATTGGTACAATACATCTGATTAAAATGGTGACCTGGAAAAACCCATCCGAAAAAACAACCGCAAATTGTTGGCAAATCGCCAAAACAGCGCGCATTAAAAAAAAAAAAATATATTATATATATATATATTTTTAGGGCATTTAAAATGTTTGAGTGATTCAACTACTTCAATTTCCATACTACAACATGGTGATTTTTTCCATGAAAACGAAAGGGAAAGTGTTTATTTTTAAGGTTTTGTGAATGTAGTGCGCTAGCAAAACTGAGAGTTAGGCTACAGTTGCTACAGCTGACAAAGAGGGCTGCATTCTAATGACGATTATGATTATAACGAGAGGAGCAGTCTCACAAGCTGCCACATTATCCAGAAATGAATACAGATAACACTACCTAATAAAAAATACATTAATCAAGCATCTAAGTTAGTTAGGAAATTTTTGTATCATGCTTCTCAGTAGAATGTAACAGAACAGAATCTTTAAAGCCATTTTCCTCACTTTTTCCTCTTTTTTTTTGCATGGACAATGCATGTAAACTCTGTCATTGAGTGTGAGAGAAACAGAGAGAGAGGGCTTTGAATGTGGACCCAGCTCAAATTATATTGTTAAATAAAAAGATAAAACATTCTAACTAAGTACTGTTTTGTCATGGTAATTGAGTTAATTTAAAAGAAGTGCAATATGTAACTTTTCTTGAGTATCAATTTTGGTTATATAGTCCTCTATTCTTGAAGAAAGAACTTTTAGATGGACAATGTGCTCTTTTAATTGTTCTCACCCCGCCATAACTCAAAATACAGGCCTATTTTGCTTCAATATTTACAAACAATACAACAGTTAACAGTTTACGGTTTTAAAGTACATCTAAAACTACTTTTTAGCTCTTGCAAACTGCTATTCCTTGTATCAAGAGCTCGTCAGAGCTAAAAGATAGATTTAGATATTTTTTAAAAACTTTTAAGAAGTCTCAAGAGGTTATGTTTTCATAGTCTTAAACTTTCTCGCCTGTGCCATTCCATTGTGTCTGTGTTTTGAACAAAATGTTTTCCGAAAACACCCGGGTAATGACCACATAGCGACATCTGCTGCAAAAAATAAAAAAGAAACTAAACTTGAAATTAAAATGAGTTTTTTTGCGTTTGTTTTTATCCCTGAAGCTATAGTCAGTACTGCTTAGCACTAGAGTAACGCTCAAAAAGCTGTGTTGATCTGAAGTGTACATGTCTTGTGTTTGTATTTAAAGCCAATTATCCCTTATTCAATATACTTTGAGGAATCAGTGTTACCTTAAAGTCTCAATTCAAAACTTGAATTGATTCTGTACACGATCAGGGTGTTGGGGGGGATGCATGTTGATTAAGGGTCATTTAGGTGTAGCAGATAAAAATACTTTAATGGAACAGAATGAGGAAATAGAGACCAGTGTCCCGGCAGCCTCAAGCCTTTCCTGCGCGGTTATCGGCCCGAAATAACTTTCGGGTGACTGACAATAAAAGGACGTGAGAGAGCTGCATAAAGTGAAAGAGAGAGAGAAAGAGAGGGAGAGAGAGAAAGGGGGACAGACAGGGAAAGAAAAAAGAGAAAGAGGGAGAGAAAGAGCTCGTAGATTGTTGATCGCGACATCAAGGAGGGCAGACTTCGGGCCTCATCTTCTCCCGTTGCTAGGCGACCGTGCGGAGACAGGTGCTCTTTTCGTCGGGACACGGTCCAGTGAGGAGTGTTGGGTGACCCTGGTCTCACCGTCAGACGCAGCGGTAAGAGCGCTCTCTGTCCCCGAGCTGTCAGAACGGGTCCTTTTGCGGAGTGAGTTTAAACGCTCAACCGGTGTCCTGCACTGAGTGATTTAACACATAATGTTCATCCCTGGGCCGGTTTTGATCTGCTGTGCTCAGTATATGTAAATGGGGGCAGCCCGTAAGGTAATGAAGAGTAACTACAGGGATAGGCCGTATTTCAAATGCATATATTTGAAACATATTTGCATGTATGGATTTCAAACATGATATGTATTTTACTCTGTGGCTTACGCCTTTGTGTCACCAACAAAGCAGCCTACCGGCATCTGTGCAGTGATTGTAGTATAGAGCTACATTTATTATTTCTGAAGTATTCAATGTTTTTTTTTTACAGGAAATACTTGAGTGTACTATTACCGGTTGCACAGCACTACCTTGTTTTTCATTTGTGGTTATTCTTTGTGTAGAAAGAGGAAGTGAGCTTGAGAGACCTGGAGTCAGAGCGATGGTAAACTCTGTGATGCAACGAGACCAAAGATAAAGCATTTATTTCAAGATAAACACCTTGTTCAGGGATAGACTGGCAGCGGGTCTGTGTGGATATTAAAGCCACTGTCCTCTGATCTCAAACCCAATGCCTCAGCTGCAATACAAATCCCAGTTTCTGTATAAGCCTCTTTTTTACGACTGTGATTATGATTACTTTCCTGGCATTTAGCATAGCTGCTAACACTGAGCTGACCAGAGGATTGGTTTCGTCTCCACAGCTGAGTTGAACTTGAGATTTCTTCAAACCTGGAAGTTTTTTTCCCCACTGGGGAATTTTTTTTTTCTTACCAAACCAGGCCTGGTCTTTCCTATATTCTATTACATTAAATTACAAGAATTTAGCAGACACTCTTATCCAGAGTGACTTACACAACATTTTACACAGCATTTACATTGCATCCATTTATACAGCTGGATATACACTGAAGCAATGCTGTTTAAGTACCTTGCTTAAGGGTACAACTGCGGTGTCCTCCCGGGACACCTGGGAATGGAACCTGCAACCTTTAGGGTACTTACCCATTATACTACACTCCCGCCCCAGATATACTACACTATATCCTTCCTGGTTTCCCATAAAATGTCTTGGTGATGGTGTCTCGGTAGAAAAGATTCTATACAATTTGCTGGAGTCAATATGTTGCCATCAGTGGCGTAGGTTTCGTTTGAACATTGGGGGGGGGGACATTAAGCGGGGGAAATTTTTAGTGCCAAATACTTAATTTCCTGCATTCTGGTGAATTTTTATGCACCAATTTGTGCCTTTTCTGTATCAATTATGGTGGAAATGTCTTTATTTTTGTAAAGGAAAAAAAAATCAGGGGCAAATTTCCAAAAAGGGGGGCAAATCAAAAGTGTTTGGGTTTCCCTTTGGAATTTTGTGGGCTTCTTTTGCACATGTATGTCTGTTTTTTTCATTTTGTTTGCCCTTTAACTCACTACCCCCTCCCCCCCCCCACCCACTCCCTTTTTCTTCAGAAAGTATGGGTTTGGATTCATGCCCTGCAGAATTTTTTCTATTGGTCCTGGGATCATTAGC
>NC_057940.1:47976307-48068807 GCF_018555375.3 Anguilla rostrata | reverse complement strand
CTCCCTCCTTCATCCCTCCCTTTCTCCCTCACTTCATCCCTCTCTCTCCTCCCTCACTTCATCCCTCTCTCTCCTCCTCTCCTCCTCTCCCATATCCTCCCTTCTCCACTTATCCTCCTCTCCCCTTCATCCCTCTCTCTCTCCTCACTTCATCCTCTCTCCCTCCTTCTCCTCTCATCCCTCCTTTTCTCTCTCCCTCACTCATCCTCTCCTGCTTCATCCTCTTCTCCTACCTACCCTCTTCCTCCCTCACGTTAATCCCTCTCTCTTTTTCTCTCTCCTTATTTGCTGAACCGGACTGGTCACAGCGTTCTCAAATCACCCAGGCCAGATTCGCCCCCCCCCCCCTTCCATTTACTTTCTTTGATTTGCCATTGATTTCCGAACATAACAGCATGAAGGTGAATCCACATAATTCCCTCTCCAGAGTCCTTCACTCTCTCCCCCGATAATGAAAGAGAAAAATGCCATCACTCCCACTCCAGGGCAGGTGGAGGCACACTTATACAGGGGGGGAGAGGAAAAAACCTTGCCAAAAACCCTATAAATGTCCAGTTCACAGTACAGCACTGTTTAAGCCAGGACTACCCTGCTGGAGGTTTGGAGGGGTTGCACCGTTTATGCAAGTTAAATTTGGCAACCCAAAATGGGGGACTTGAGTTAGCTGTGCCAACAACTTACTGCTGTTAAATCATCAATTAAGTCCTGAGTATCTCTTACAGCGTGAGATCACAAATATGTGATTAGAACGTTCTTAACTGAACATGTTAACTGATGTAACAATCACTACTGGTAATTGAAAGTGATTCAGTTCTAGAACACTGACTCAACAATATTCCAAAAAACTAGCTCTTTGTGGGGTTAGCAGAATTACTGTAGAGGGGAGTGAGAGAGAGGGGGGGGCTGCAGTCCAGGAGTTTTCAACCTTTTCTCATCCAGGGACCCCCACCCTAACTCAAAGGCATCCCGTGGACCCCATCATATGCTGAAAAGGGTTATAACAAAACAGGTTTCAAATTTTGAAATATTTTCCTAATTCTGTTTATTGTCTTTGCACATCAAGCCTGGCCGGGGACCCACCTACAGTACCTTCAAGGGACCCCCAGGGGTGTCTGTGGACCCCTCGTTGAAAATACTCCAGTTCCAGTTCCAGAGACAGCTCTAATAATGTTGTTGTGCTGTTAATTGTTAAGTTTACTGACTGCTGTTAGCTACAAAGAGGCTTTGGGACTTCAGCTTCTGTTCGGTTCCGGCTCAGTGCTGTTTATCCCAGACTCTTCCTCACTTCTGTCTGTGTTTTTAAGTAATTATTTAAGTCAGGGGATCTCTAACTCAAGTCCAGGTGGGCCGCCGGGCCTGCTGGTTTTCGCTGTGTCTCGGCACTTAAGAGCTTCATTTGAGTCATTGATTGGCTGACGGGTCCAGCTGGCTGCTGGTTGAAAAAACCTCTAGGACTGGAGTCTGAGACCTCGGGGTTCACAGCTCTGGATGGACTGCTGGGGGTGTGTCCAATGGGGTGGCACTGGTCCCCTCTGCAATTAGATTGGCCATCCCAGGTCCCACCTGTTTTGTCACCTACAATACTGCATTATCATTGGCTGATATAACTGTTGGCAAGAGTGTGTCCCCCCCCCCCCTTTTTACTGAGTTTGTGACCCCCCAGCCCCCCCCCCACAAAGAAAATCCTGGTAACCCCCCTGATGCACCCAGCTAAGGAACAGTGCAGTGATGGGCTACAGTTTGGAAAGGAACGGGGAGAGTTGCCATGGAAACCGTGTTAGGCAGCACCACAGGGGGATTCCCAATTAGGCACAAAGAGAATCCTTGCCCAGGTAACTTCAGGTGACTTAAAAATAGATTTGGACTAAAACATTAGGAGAGGTGGGGCCAAGGTGGTTTTGACCCTTGTGGTGACGTTGAACACGTCAAAATGTTAGTCTTCGCCTGTTCATCCATCTATCCATTATCAATACCCGCTTATCCTGAGCAGGATCACGGGGGGTGCTGGAGACTATCCCAGAGTTCATTGGGCGAGAGGCAGGAATACACCCTGGACAGGCCGCCAATCTATCGCAGGGCACACGCACCATTCACTCACACACTCACACCTATGGGCAATTTAGAGTCTCCAATTAGCCTACTAGCATGTCTTTGGACTGTGGGAGGAAACCCACACTGACACTGGGAGAACATGCAAACTCCACACAGAAAGGCCCCAAGCCGAGATTCGAACCCACAACCTTCTTGCTGTTAGGCGACTGTGCTACCCACTGCACCACCATGCCGCCCTCACCTGCTCATGAAATGTGCCATAGACATCTTCAAGTGAGTAAGATTGAACCTATTCTGAGATACCTTAGATGAATTATGTCTGTGTGAAGGCGATAAGCATTTATAAAATGATGGGAAGTTGTTGATAGTACGTAGCAAGGCCGTGTTGATGAATTTATTCGGTGTTTGCTTGTTGATTGTTTGCCGTATGTAAATAACCAGGAGCGGCCTCATCCCTGTGGGAGGGAATGTTGAAATCTTTTTCAGCGCGCTGCAGCTCCAGATTCTGGTGACCGTTTTTCTTTTTTTTCTTTTGCAAGCCGTGCTTTAGCTGCCAGACGCCGCGCCGCCAGCCCATCGCGCTCCTGCGGCGCTGCTAACGAGCCGTCTCGCGGGCTGAGCGGTGTCCCCGCGGCGACCCGGAGGCGCCGGCGACGGGATAGCCGCGCGACGCCGCGGCGGTGGCGGTTTGCAGAGACGGCGACGGCCACAGCGCGCGTGAAACTCCTCTCCTGACGGAGTCGTGCGTGTGAAACTCCTCTCCTGACGGAGTCGTGTGTGAATCTCCTCTCCTGACGGAGTCGTGCGTGTGAAACTCCTCTCCTGGCGGAGCCGCGGGTGAAACTCCTCTCCTGATGGAGTCGTGTGTGAAACTCCTCTCCTGACGGAGTGGTGCGTGTGAAACTCCTCTCCTGACGGAGTCGTGCGTGTGAAACTCCTCTCCTGACGGAGTGGTGTGTGAAACTCCTCTCCTGACGGAGTCGTGTGTGAAACTCCTCTCCTGATGGAGTCGCGTGTGAAACTCCTCTCCTGACGGAGTCGTGCGTGTGAAACTCCTCTCCTGACGGAGTCGTGCGTGTGAAACTCCTCTCCTGATGGAGTGGTGCGTGTGAAACTCCTCTCCTGACGGAGTCGTGCGTGTGAAACTCCTCTCCTGATGGAGTCGCGTGTGAAACTCCTCTCCTGATGGAGTGGTGCGTGTGAAACTCCTCTCTGACGGAGTGTGCGTGTGAAACTCCTCTCCTGACGGAGTGTCGTGTTTTGAAACTCCTCTCTGACGGAGTCGTGCGTGTGAAACTCCTCTCCTGATGGAGTGTGCGTGTGAAACTCCTCTCCTGACGGAGTCGTGCGTGTGAAACTCCTCTCCTGATGGAGTCGTGTGTGTGAAACTCCTCTCCTGATGGAGTCGTGTGTGTGAAACTCCTCTCCTGATGGAGTCGTGTGTGTGAAACTCCTCTCCTGACGGAGTCGTCGTGTGAAACTCCTCTCTGACGGAGTGTGGTGTGAAACTCCTCTCCTGATGGAGCGTGTGTGTGAAACTCCTTCCTGATGGAGGCGGTTGTGAAACTCTCTCTGACGGAGTCGCGTGTGAAACTCCTCTCCTGACGGAGTCGCGTGTGAAACTCCTCTCCTGACGGAGTGGTGCGTGTGAAACTCCTCTCCTGATGGAGTGCGCGTGTGAAACTCCTCTCCTGATGGAGTGCGTGTGTGAAACTCCTCTCCTGACGGAGTCGTGCGTGTGAAACTCCTCTCCTGACGGAGTCGGGTGTGAAACTCCTCTCCTGATGGAGTCGTGCGTGTGAAACTCCTCTCCTGACGGAGTCGTGCGTGTGAAACTCCTCTCCTGACGGAGTCGCGTGTGAAACTCCTCTCCTGACGGAGTCGCGTGTGAAACTCCTCTCCTGACGGAGTCGCGTGTGAAACTCCTCTCCTGACGGAGTCGCGTGTGAAACTCCTCTCCTGACGGAGTCGTGCGTGTGAAACTCCTCTCCTGACGGAGTCGCGTGTGAAACTCCTCTCCTGATGGAGTCGTGCGTGTGAAACTCCTCTCCTGACGGAGTCGTGCGTGTGAAACTCCTCTCCTGACGGAGTCGTGCGTGTGAAACTCCTCTCCTGATGGAGTCGTGCGTGTGAAACTCCTCTCCTGAGGAGTGGTGAACTTAGAGTTGCGTGTGAAACTCCTCTCTGAGGAGTCGTGTGAACCTTCTGAGGAGTGTGTGAAACTCCTCTCCTGACGGAGTCGGTGTGTGAAACTCCTCTCCTGATGGAGTCGTGTGTGAAACTCCTCTCCTGACGGAGGTGCGTGTGAAACCCTCTCCTGACGGAGGTGCGTGTGAAACTCCTCTCCTGACGGAGTCGTGCGTGTGAAACTCCTCTCCTGATGGAGTGTGCGTGTGAAACTCCTCTCCTGACGGAGTCGTCGTGTGAAACTCCTCTCCTGTAGGAGTCGTGCGTGTGAAACTCCTCTCCTGACGGAGTCAGCGTGTGAAACTCCTCTCCTGACGGAGTGGCGTGTGAAACTCCTCTCCTGAGGAGTCGTGTGTGAAACTCCTCTCCTGACGGAGTCGCGTGTGAAACTCCTCTCCTGACGGAGTGCGTGTGAAACTCCTCTCCTGACGGAGTCGCGTGTGAAACTCCTCTCCTGACGGAGTCGGTGTGAATCTTGACGAGTGCGTGTGAAACTCCTTCTCTGACGGAGTCGTGCGTGTGAAACTCCTCTCCTGAGGAGTCGCGTGTGAAACTCCTCTCTGACGGAGTCGGCGTGTGAAACCCTCTCTGATGGAGTGTGTGAAACTCCTCTCTGAGAGTGTGGTGTGAAACTCCTCTCTGAGGAGTCGGGTGTGAAACTCCTCTCCTGATGGAGTCGGTGTGTGAAACTCCTCTCCTGACGGAGTCGCGTGTGAAACTCCTCTCCTGACGGAGTCGTGCGTGTGAAACTCCTCTCCTGAGGAGTCGTGGTGTGAAACTCCTCTCCTGACGGAGTCGCGTGTGAAACTCCTCTCCTGAGGAGTCTGCGTGTGAAACTCCTCTCCTGACGGAGTGTGCGTGTGAAACTCCTCTCCTGACGGAGTCGGTGGATCTTCGATGAGTCGTGAAACTCCTCTCCTGATGGAGTCGTGTGTGTGAAACTCCTCTCCTGACAGAGTCACTCATGAAACTCCTCTCCTGACGGAGTCGCGTGTGTCATACGGCGTACAGCCTCAGCTCGCACTGACTGAAAAAAAAACAAAAAAAAAAAACAAGTTGCGATCTAGTCCAACTGCTGCTCGGCACAAGCGGCTGTTAACTGTTTTTCGAAGTGAACGCACCTTGAGAAATGGCGAAACACAGAGGAACAGGGAAAGGCGAGTGCACCTCTAGGTGGAGCGGAACACAGAGGAACAGGGAAAGGTGAGCACACCTTGAGGAGGAGCGGAACACAGAGGAACAGGGAAAGGTGAGCACACCTTGAGGAGGAGCGGAACACAGAGGGACAGGGAAAGGTGAGCACACCTTGAGGAGGAGCAGAACACAGAGGGACAGCGAAAGGTGAGCACACCTCTAGGGGGAGCGAAACACAGAGGGATGGGAAGGAGGACCTCTGGAGCGAACACAGAGGAACAGGGAAAGGCGAGCGCACCTCTAGGTGGAGCGGAACACAGAGGAACAGGGAAAGGTGAGCGCACCTCTAGGTGGAGCGGAATATGGAGGAGCAGGAAAAGACATTTTCATTATATCCGGCTTTGATACCCACACACGGAAGAGCTGGTGTCATGCCACATCAATCCTGTTAAAATGAGAGAATGAGAGAGAGAGAAATTAGGCCGCAGACAAAGGGGAAACTAGGAAGTGAGAAACCATGGGAGAGAATCAGAGAATCAGAGAGACAATAGGCCAGAAACAGGGGGGAGATGATAAGTGAGAAAGAGAGAGAGGTAGTGTGAGAGAGGAAAGAGATTTAATTTTCAGCAAATACGTCTCTTTCAAGTCAAATAAGTTGAGATGGGAAGAATTTCGAATGGCTTTGAAATCATCATTGACCCTGCGGGCTAATGTAGATCTAGGAAAGGAAGGTTAAATCTATGGTTCTTTAGAACGAAGAAAATAATAATAATTAAGCGGCTTGAATTTTCTTGTTTGAAGGTCTTTCGCGTTGCTCGGGCTCGTTAAGTGGCTGTGCTCAGATGTTACCCGGGGCCGATCGGAATGTACCGTCACCATGGGGATAAGTTTTGCAGGAAAGCGTGTTCGTAGAAGCCGGTGCATCACCAAAAAAGCGTTGGGGGAAGTTTTGAGGTAATCGATGGGCGTGGCCAAGGGTATGAGGAGGCCGTCTGTCTGTGTTACCTGATTACACCTGGGGCACACCTGTCTGCTTTCTATTAATGAGCAGCGATGGCTGGTAACTAGCAATTATGACTCATTATTGGAGTAGATATACTTGGGTAATTGTTTTTATTGTGTGTTTTTGGGGGGATATATTCATTGTATCCAAAAGCCCTTTTTCATTTTCCCAATTTTCTCTGTAGGCTTCATTCTGGTCCCCATGGAATATTTAATATGTTTCCATCTTTTCCATCCCAAGATTTTACTCTTTATTTAACCAGGTAAATTAATTGAGAATCAACATGAGTGTAGTTTGGAAGATGGTGTGTAGTCTGCTAGGGTGTCTACCAGCTTAATTCACATGATAATTATTGTGATAACACTATGTTGATTAAATTCCTGCCCGCGTGCGTGACCTTCGAACCCCACCAGACATCGTCACAGACCTTTGTGCAGAGAAAGTGCGGTCAGATTCCAGCAGAAGGGTTGCCGCTCACCGGGTGGAAAGCGATTGGCTGTAAATTGCTGTGACATCACTTTCCCCAGATAAAGGGGAGGAGGAGCACTTTTTCTGGAGTGTTTGTAGCAGAGCCCGTGGAAATTTGGCCACGCTGGCTGCCTCTTTGCCTTGTAAAGTGTAGGGCTTGGGGGTACCGATTTGGGGGTTTGGGAGGTGCAGATGTAAGGGTGTCAAATATTCATTGGAAGGCGCTTGTGTTTAGCAAACATTCGTCAGCTGAATCCCAATTTACTACCACAACAATGCATTTTCTCTGTCTTTTTCTCTCTCTATTTCTCTCTCCATCTCTCTCTCTTTCTCTCTCCATCTCTCTCTCTGTCTCTCTCTCTCTCATTGCCAGTCTCAGCCCATCTAGAACATAAGGGTACGCAATGATGAGAACAGTTCATTTGGTCTGTTTGACCTGTACTTGAATAATCTGAGGGTGTCTGCCTTACCTGAAAAAGATTGCAAGTTATCACAAGCATTTGCAACTCTCTATGTAAAAAAGAAATTAAATAAATAATAAAAATAAAAAATACTTGCTGGAATTTCCCTTACCTAGTTTCAAAGCAATACTCCCTTCACAATATATGGGCATATACGGTATAGATATATTTATATGGGCCTATATAGAAAGATTTTCCGACAGAGCATACATTTATATACACATGCACAGCTGTGAAGTACATTTTTCTTTATATTTTCAAACACGTCCACGTCTTATTATATACCGCGCAATATACTGCAGCAGGTTCCTTGTCTGTACGCGTTCAGAAGACCCAAAAAAGGATGAGAGTGAATCCGAACGCTTTGCCGTGTGTCAGCATTGTCCCCAGACGCTGGGGTGGCATCCGGGTTTTAAAGTTTCTCTTTTTACAAAGTTTCTTTTGTTTGAGGCAGCGCCTGTAAAACAAGCTCCTGTATAAAACGGAGAACAGAATTTTCTGGATGTGAAACTTGAGTCGCTGCATGCTGCCTTGGGCGAGAGCATCTTACTGTAAACAAATAAGAAAGACGCCATATTCTGTTATTCTTAGCTCTGTACGTCCTGCCTCTGGCTTTATTAAAATAAATATTCCAGGCTCCTCCATGAATTCAATTAAGACAGATTCTCTAGATAAACGAGATGCCCAGCTCTGCATTCCTACCACTGAACGTTATGTCTCCCAATGGTTGAAATGAGAAATTTCTGATATGAATTAGTCTGATATTCCTTATGAATATTAATGAAGGGGCGTGGCCAAAATACATCCCCAAGACAGGCGCAAGGCACAGAAATTACTCACTCTCCTCCGCCTCCTGCGACCGTGTCTGTGTGAGGTGGTGCTGCTTCGCTCGACGGCCGATCCCCCCACGTGTGTGTGTGTGTGTGTGTGTGTATTTGTACCCATGGGCCTTTCAGAGTTATGCAAACTTTTGAAGTGCATCTTGTTGTTTAGACGAGCAAAAAGAAGCAGCCGTTCTTCACTGTAGGGCCTCTTGTTGTGGAGCATAATTATATTGTCTCAGTCTTCCTGACCCCCCCCCCCCCCCATTTCCCCCAAGGAGACATATTGAATAAATTAGCATATTGATTTCATAACGGGTATACATTTGCATACTAATGCTGGATGGAGAGGCTCTCAGAAACGTTAGCCAGGTACAGACGAGTCCTTTGCGTCCAATGCATCCCGATTCCAAGGGAAGCGACTTGCGGTGACAGTAACGAGCAAGTGTGAATGTGCAAATGGGAGAAGAAAAAAGACTGTCGAATGGGCATGAATGTGCGGTCGACATCCTGAAAAAGGGAGTTGGGTGTCCTTATTTTGCCTGAAGGAGGCGTTGTGTACGGCCTGTCATTTGCCACCATGGGAGAATGCTAAGGAAGGCACCTTAAGGTTCATAAGATTCACAATAACCTTAAGGTTCATAAGGTTCAGAACACCTTAACCCATTCGTGCGCATGCCCAATCCTTGCCCATTTAGAGGGTACCTCATTTCAAGCTTTATAACTCCAGATGTGTGCATCGCAAGACTTCAACAATGGTTTAAATGATGCAGGACACTTGTACCATTTACAATACTAACTAAGATTAGTTTATACTCACAATTTAGGAAGAAATAAAGTTCCGCAAATGCAATTGTCTCAACAAAAATTCTAAAAAGAATTTGCTTTTTTAGTTCCAGCACACATCACATCCGGTGCATGAAACAGAAACCCTACTGAAGCTACCAACGAACACTTACACCACAATGTGAAATATCCTCTAAAATACCACTAACCTATTTTAAGACACTCAATTTCAAAAATAACGTATATAATTGAAATATTTGGAGCAGTAACAACTACATATCGATGAAGAAATCTTATCTGTATTCAGTGGATAGAGACAGAGAGAGAGAATGAATGCTGTCATTCTCCTCCTCAGACTTGGTCCAGAAAACAGTATCAGCTGAGTCTATCAGCGAACACATGCCGTAACCATGCTCAGAAGTTCTCAAGAATAATAATATTTTCCAAGAAATAACAAAAATCATCGATAACGTTTCGCCGGGTGCAGGGTTTTTTGTTTAAAATTTCTTTTTTTTTTTACTGCTGCCACAGAGTGAATGCTTAAGAGTGTGATGATGATTCACAAGTTTTGGTTACGCTGGGCTATAAAACGCTATTCCAAAATCAAAATTAGACACAATATACATTGTTTACCACATACCATACCAAAAAAGGGCAACAACACCGTAAACAACATGTATGGTATTACACACAGCTATTTTGTAAGGTACCCAGGCATCACAAATGAATGTATATAACACAAACAGGTTGTTGAAGACATTAAATGTCCACTGAACCTTGAATGGAACATCTGTATGTGTAAAACCAATGGTAAGGTACTGGCATACCTTCGGCTATTGTTGGTTTTATCTTGTTGCTATGACGGAATACAAATGTTTAGTGGTGAAAGAATGTTTTTATGAATGCCCAGATAGACACTACTGATAGTGATACTGATGAAACGGCTAGGAGGGCGTGCTTGGTAAATAGAGGACAGGCTCCACAACGGTGATGCTTAGAAACTCCATCTTCGGCATAGTTTTCCTGAGTCATCTATTAATAATGCCAGAACAGAGTTTGTGTGTTAAACTCATAGTTTGGCTGCAGGAGCACTGAATGTCTGCGTTGAAAAATCTCATGATGCCAGCGTCATGGGCACTGGGGGATTGCACTGACAAGTTAAGGTTCAGAAAATCCCATGGATGAATTCCGACTCCCTAGCCAACCAATCAACAATGCTGTATACACACTCTGGAGAAAGGTTTCCAACAGGCCACCTGGTGTCTCCACAGAGGAACCATGTCTAGTTTAAGTGTTCTTTGTCGGGCAAAATGGTTCAATCTGGGAGCTTTCACTTTTCACACCTACCATAGAGGGTTCCATAAAGAACCATTTGAGGGTTCCCCTATGAAGAAAAGCCGAATAACCCTTCCAGGACCCTGTTGTCCTAAGAGGTGCAGTTCATTTTCAGCCTGAATTAATCAGCCTACTTTAAGCACGGCTCATCACTGCCCATGTGCAGTTGTGGTACATGACGTTCTCCCTGAATTAAATGATGTTTGGGAGCTGCTATAACTGCAGCACTAATTTAGAGTTTATTATACAGAATGTTATAGGCAAAAATAATGACTATAATTCTGTTTTATCCGGTGGTGGTGGTGGTGGGGGGGTGTTTTTATGGCTCGCAATCCCATCTGACCTCTGGAACTCAAACCTCTTTCATCAAACCTTTGGCAACCCTGAAACCTGAAAATCTAGCGATTTTTGCAGTTGCTGTTGTTGTTGTTGTGGTACTTGAGGTCCGATAGAGAGTTAAAATTGGTTTAACATAAACCGTTTTCTCTGGTGGAAGTTTTTCATTTGAACTTTCCAATAAATAGAGCAGAAAGGAAAAAGTAATAAAAAAAATTGACTGGAATCATGAAATGAATGAATCAGGGCTGGTAATGACTGTTTTTTTTTCTTCTTCTTTCTCAAAATCTCTTTGTTTGCCTGTCTGCCATCTTTTTCAATTTGTGATTTTTTTTTGTTGTTGTTCAATTTGTATCCCCATTCTTTGTATGCTTGTTTGTCAAATAAACGGGCCAATAATTCAGCAAGTGAGGTTCTGAAGCTTTGATGGACCTCACAGTGGTCATAAATATGAAAAAGTGGACTTTCTGTCTCCTGTGGTTTTAGGTTTCAGAAGGAAGGATGTTCAATTACCTGGCCTCTTTCCTCACATCCTGTGTTTAACCCTTTAAGGTGTGAGGCCACAAATGTGTGATTATAGTGTCCTTAAATGAACATTCTAATGCTGATGTAACAATCACTACTGTTAAATGAAAGTAAAGGAGTTGTCAAATATGGGCATATAATTTTGAGAAATTAAACATTCCAAAAGGCCTACTCTTCAAAGGGTTAAAGAGCAATTACACTCTCTATTTCAGCCTGGCCCCGCCTTCTACAGAGTTTTGAAAAATACGTCCTGGGGTAGGTGTGTCCGTCCCATTTGCATAAAGTATTCTATATGCAAATTAATTTGTATGCCATAGTTGCACCTGGCTCAGGAAACTCAGATCAAACTGTCAAACTAGGTGTTGCAGATCATATTTGAATCAAGATTCAGCAATTACTTGGCCTATTTTTCACCATAAATGTTTTTCAGCAAGACTTTAGTGGATTGGAGGTGGAATATGAGAAAGATTATGAACAGGACGCCATGTTTCTCTGGTTTGAAGACTGTTGCGCCAAATCCAATCTAGCCAATTGGATGGCAGCAGTGTTCCATCATATGGTTAAAAATAAACAGACAAATTTGTGGTCGGCAATAATTTTCTGGATGGATATCTTGATTGACACCTACAGGACATAGTAGTACTTCCAAAGAGCTAATCTGGTGTTGTGACTGGGCAGGGGCTAGAATGTTCCATTATGAAGTAGGCATACAAACACAGCTTACACAAAAAAAAAAATAGAAAAAAAAGAAAAGTGATCTAGGGTGTAATTATCTTTTAAAGAAGAGGAGTAGAGGGGTAAGTACCATTATAGCACAGTGAATTTGAAATTACATTTAAAAAAACCACACTATGGCACAGTGAATATCTGTTAACGGTGAAAAATGTTAATGCAGTGGCACAGTGTTTTTATGAAGTTATAGGCCCAAGCTGTCCAGTTTAGTCTGAGAAGGGCCTGGAGGGGTGGGGGTTGTTTTGGTTTCTGCCCAGCACTAAGACACCTGATCCTACTTATCAAGGTTTTGACCGCAGACCACGATTAGTTCATTAGTAGAATCAGGTATTGTGGTACTGGGCTAAAACAAATCTGCAATCACATTGGCCCTTTTCGGATAAGACTGGGCACCACCGTTAGTGGCTCATCTCACACAATCTAGCCATAGAGATCATGGGAAATGGTGTTTTATTTAACACCACAATTTAACTGTGGAAGGGTTTGCTGTGCTCACACTGTGCCTGTAGGACATAGAGACAGAGCTGGACACAGGAAATACGGGGACAAGACACTTCCGCCCCTCCCCCTGAAAATATACATACAGAGGCCAAAAGTTTACATACACCTAGGCTAAAGACATTCAACTCTGCACCTTTCATGTTACCATTCATGTCTTTTGGCATGTCAATTAAGCCATCTACTTTGTTCACATCAGAGGTAATTTTAAAATGATAAATTAGAGACTTATTTATTTCTGCTTTTTATTGATTTATTTCAGATTTATTTCACTGCATCATAATTCAAGTGGGTCAAAAGTTTACATACACCAAGTTGACTGTCTTTTTAAACAGTCTGGAAGATTCCAGAAATTTATGTAATGACTTTTTAGAAGCTTCTGATTGGCCAATTGTCATAATTAGGAGTTAATTGGGAGTTAATTGGCACCTGTGGCTGTATTTAAGGGCCTACCTTTAGAGCCACTGCCTTTTTGCCCTTGATACCATGAAAAAAATCCAAGCAACTCAGCCAAGACCTCAGAAAAACAATTGTGAACCTCCACATGTCCGGTTCCTCCTTAGAAGCAATTTCCAAACAACCACCATGAGAAAGTACCACGAGAATCTGTATAAACAATTGTATGCAAAAATAAAAATCTTGGGACCACACAGACTGACATCATTCAAGAAGGAGGCACAAATTAACTCCCAGGGCTGAACGAACTTTGGTCCGAAAGGTTCAACTGAACCCCAAGACAAAAACAAAGGAACTGCTGAAGGAGTTGGAGGCATCAGGTACCAAAGTATCTACATCCACCATTAAGAGAGTCCTACATCGCCATAGGCTGAAAGGCTGTCATGCAAGGAAGAAGCCCCCACTCCAAGACTGGCATAAAAATGAAGTTTGTACGTGATCACCAGGACGAAGACCTAGCCTTTGGAGGAGTGTTTTCTGGTCAGATGAAACAAAAATTGAACTGTTTTGGCATAATTATCAGTGCTATGTATGGAGGAGAAAGGGTGAGGTTTTAATCCGAAGAACACCGTCCCAAACGTGAAGCATGGGGGTGGCAGCATCAGGTTGTGGGGGGTGTTTGACTGGAAAAGAGAGTGGTGCACTTCAGAAAATAGATGGCATCATGAGGAACGAGGATTATCTAGAAATATTGAAGCAACACCTCAAGCAGGGTTTCCGCCAGTGTATTGCAAGCCCGGCGACCCGCTGGGCCTAAGTTGACCCCCTGCCGGGCCTAAGCATCGGGGAATTTATTATTTTTAATGTATTTTTAAGATGTTTTTAAACTACAGTTCCAGTGGGACGGCTCAGTTGAAAAGCTCACCAGCGACACCTGTTGGTTAAAACGTGAACGCACTATAGGAAAACAGCAGGTCTGAGATCAGTGTTCTTTACCCTCAATGTGCGTAGAGTGACGTTCAACACTTGACGCTTCCAACTATCACCAGCTAACGTTACCTAGCAAGCCATCATTTCTTATTTAGTAGGCTAACTAACCTCGTTATAAACTGCGTTATCACTTCATCTTGTCGGTAAGTACATTCTTTTTATATTAACTTAAGCAGTGTGTAGATAATGTTAAACTAGTAGCATATAACGCGATATATTGTCATTACAGACTATATCGCCATCGAAATAACTACTTCACTTGTTTATTAATAACGTTAACTTGACGACATTGATGTGCATGACAATGTTGTCATAAAATTTTTCCCAACCGTGAAAACTGCCTGACTTGTTTTGGAAAAATATGGCTACAGAGTAAATCCATTGTTGTTTCCATCGCAGCACTTTCGACACAAGTAATATCGGAAAAATTCTAAAATTTCTTCTTACCGTGAAGAGTGCCATGAACAATAGAAATGTGTTAACACAACGGCAAAATTAGGCTATACCTAAAAATACCATTTTTGGGGAAAAAACACTACGGTTGAGGGTCAGGCACTTGGTTAATTGTATTATTGCTTTCAATTATTTTATTATTGTCTCTTTATTTAATCATCGTCCCCACCTGCCTCTCGTTATCCCTTCCCTCTTGTTTGATTATGTATTGAGTTCACCTGTGTCTGGTCTATTTAAGTTCTTTGTCCCCTTGACTCGGGTGCTGGTTCCTTGTGTTTGTTTCCGACTTGTGCTTGTTCCTGACTTGTGCTTGTTCCTGACCTGTTTGTATCTTCTTGCGTTTCTTTTATGTGTTTGCCTGTGTGTTCCACATGCCTGTACCCTGCCTGCCTGTGTTCTGTTCTGTGTTTTTTTGCTCTTAATTTTTTGAGTTTGTTGTTTTGCCCTTCGTGGCCTTATCTGTTCCCTGTTTGAGTTTGCCTTTTTTTGTTGTAGTTAAGTCCTTATTTGTATCTATCCTTTTGAGTTTCGTGTGTTTTTCACTCTGCACCTGGGTCCCAACCCCCCAGAACCGTGACACATTCATTAGAAGGACAATATCAGTCATGAGAAGCAGAAGTGTTATAAAGTGCAATTCCCCTTTAAAGACTACAACGTGAAAGTATTGCAGTGGCCATCACAAATCCCTGACCTGAATCCCATAGAAAATTTGTGGACTGACTGAAAAAGCGTGTCCGAGCAAGGAGGCCCACAAGCCTGACTGAGTTACACCAGTTCTGTGGGGCGGAATGGGCAAGAGTTCCAGCAAAGTATTGTGAGAAGCTTGTAGAAGGCTACCCCAAGCGTTTGATTCACATTAAGCACTCACATTAAAGCCACCAAATACTAACTAAGTGTATGTAAAATTTTGACCCACTGAAAATCTGATATAGTACATAAAAGCTGAAATAAATCTGTCTCTTAGCTATTATTTTGAAATTACCTCTTTTGGAAATAAAGTAGATACCCTAATTGACTTAAGACAGAAAATGTATGGTAACATGAAATGTGTAAAGTTGTGAAAAAATTCTGAATCTTTGGCGAAGGTGTATGTAAACTTTTGGCCTCAACTGTATATATCAGACTTCTAATTCCTACTGAACGCACAATTATCTGCTGAAAAGCTTCCTTTGACAGGAACAGAGCTGTTCGGTAGAATAGTAGTAGTAACACACACACACACACACACACACTCACAGTGTATGCACACACGCACACACACACATACAAACTCTTATTCAAAGCTCCTCAGATCTCACTTCCATTTTAATTGCCCTTCTTTCTGTGTTGTGGAGTCTTTTACATTCCATTATATGAGATGTGTCTCTCAGATTCAGCATTTCCCTGAATAATTTATCATTTTAAAATATGACTTTACTTCTGCCATATTGCAAGTGTCTGCTTTTCACCCCGTGATGTGTTTATATATATATATATATATATATATATATAAACGGGCTTCTGTGGTTGCCGTGGCGATAGAACAGACCGAAATTGGGAAACTGAAACTGTGAGGCAGTGTGGGTCCAGGCCGCGGAGAGGAGGTTACGGAGCGATTTGCGTTATTAAATGTCACCACTGGCTCGCCGCTCAAACACAACTGCAACTTCCTAATTAAACCCCCCGTCCGAGTGCGAAGACGGAGAAAGGGAAGGGAGGAGGGAGACAGCGAAAGAAACAGGGTGGAAAGAGAGGAGGAAGGACAGAGGGGTGAGAGCGAGCAAGATGGAAAGAGAGGGCCCGGAGGAGAAAGAGAGGGAAAGAGGCAAGAAATGGAAAGAGAGATGAGCTGAAAGGTGAGAGAGAGAGCGAAATATGGTCCGAGAGTATGTGGGAAAGAAAGATAGGTAGGAAGAGAGAGGGAAAGATGGATGAGGATGAGAGAGGGGGGCCCAAAGGAGAAAGAGAGCGAAAGAGGCGAGAGAGGAGCTGAAAGGTGAGAAAGAGAGAGAAATAAGGTCCTAGAGAATGTGAGAAAGAAAGATAGATAGGAAGAGTGAGGGAAAGATGGATGAGAGAGAGGGGCTGAAGGGAAAAGTGGCTCGATGGAGAGGGTGAGGGAAAGAAAAGAAGGAGTAAGAGACTTCTATTTACTGGCGTCAGTGTTGAGACAGAGAGGAGATCCAGAAAGCACAAGGACTGGCAGGACAAGCAGGGCTACCCAACCCTGTTCCTGGAGATCTACCATCCTATAGGTTTTCACTCCAACCCTAACGAAGCACACCTCATTCAGTAGCTAGAGCAGGGCTGCCCAACTCTGTTTCAGGAGATCTACCATCCTGTAGGTTTTCACTCCAACCCTAACAAAGCACACCTCATTCAGTAGCTAGAGCAGGGCTGCCCAACTCTGTTTCAGGAGATTTACCATCCTGTGGGTTTTCACTCCAACCCTAACAAAGTACACCTCATTCAACAGCTAGAGATCTCCTCGAGCTGCTACTTAGTGTAATCAGTTGTACCAAATTCGGGTTGACATGAAAACCTACTGGACGGTTGATCTCTAGGAACAGGGCTGGGCAGCCCTGGACTGGAGAATCTCACAGCTTTTTAATCAACACTTCCTGCATCTGGCTCCCAAAAAAGTGAGGAAACAAAAACTTTTTTTTAAGTTTCAAGATCAAAATAATGGTAAAACATGCAGTGGCCAGTGTGGTGAATTCGGTCAGACTTCCTGCAGCGCTGATATTTAAATAAATAAACAGAGAAGCGGGAATATGTGGAGGCTGGGGAGTGGGGGGGTAGGTAATAGCCGGAGTAGATGAAAGAACGAGTGCAGATCATTTCATTCCCCGATCCGTCGTTCCCTCGCTTTCTCAAATCTATCATTCAGTAATGCTCCAGCACTGCTTCTTGTTTATAGGGGGGGAAAAATGATATATTACAGAGTGGAAGTCAGGCTGTGAGGAATTAAATAGACATGAATCACATCCACTCTCATGTATTTTTAATTCGGTGCTCATTTAGCCCAAATCACTGGCTGATTATGTATGCCACGAAACACATTGTGCAACGTGCTGCATAAAATTGCATTTATAAAAGCGCCAACAGCTGATATTTTCCAGTCCTGCGGCAGCTCACCAGTGCTGTCATAAAATAATTACCATAACTTTATGCTTTATAACACTGTAATAAGTGTGACATAATCCTTGTCATAAGCAGCTGTGGCAGTGCCTTACTGCTCATGACAGATGACATAACGCTGTCAGAATCTACAGAGCAGTAATTTTGCAACGGTTATCTTTTAATCTGTTTTGTAAAAGTTTGTGCGTACAGACGTAACACAGTTGTCATGAGCTGCACTGTATACGATGGTTACAAAGGGTGTCATGTCATGCTTATGGCAGTGTTATGTAGGCTTTATAGCTCCTGTGTTACAGATTAGGCCTCCCACATAACACAGGCTAGTGTATCACCACTGCTGAAAGTAAGATAGTCATAGAATATATACTTGGTGTGCTTTCCATGAGAGATGTGGTGGAGAGTCGCCAAGGAAAACAAGACTCACGTTTCATCCATTTTGCTATTTTCCATTTTTCCTCTCTTGTTTTGCTTGGCATCAGGAATTTCTGTTGCGTGGCATAGAATTCAGAGTGTGTCCACTTTAAAAAGGAACTTTCACTGTTAAGAACACAGAGTTGACTGTGTGGATAATCTACTGTGATACCTGTGGTGTTGGCATTACCTGTGTACGTGGAAGCTCTCCAGTTTAGAAACTCTGAGCTGTGAGGATAGCGGCGGACCAATAGGAAGCTTGCCAGCTACTGTAGCCCCGCCCCCTGGACCTCCACTCTTACACCACAATTTTTCTGAGCCCACTACAGGAATAAGTTCCACATATATATACTTTTTTTTTTTTTACTCTTGAAAAACATGTTTTTTTGTTTTTGTTTTTTTTTTTATCACCAAATGGCTGTTTGAATTGCAGATTAGCACCTAATCAGAAGGGAGGTCAGGGAGGTTTTCTCTGAGAGGGAGAGAGAGAACAAGGAAAAGAAAATTCATCAGGTTAATGTGAAAATCACCATAAACAAAAAGTGCACACATGCCCTCCAAGCGGAATAATTAGGTCAGAAGCCAGCCAACTGAGATGCTATCATGAAGACGGTTGAGACATTGTCGAGGGCACTTTGAAAGTTAAAAAGAAAACAAAAAAAAAGTACTCCCCACATTCCTTACCAGTCTACAAAGGCCTTCTGCTGAATTTTTTTTGAAAGCACCCCCCCCGGGTCCAATTACTGCTGCTTCTGCCAATCTTATTTTCTTCTTCTTCTTCTTCGGTTCAAAAATGGCGGGGCTATTGTTAGCTTTCGCTGTGAGCCGCGAGGGTCTTTGTTTACCCGCCCTCGCATTTGCAATGCAAAGCGGAACGCGCGAGGAAAATGTCGCTCGGTCGGGTTTGTTATTCCCTGTTTTCTTCGTCCCGGGCTAAACGGGCCGCGAGACGGAAGGTTTTTAACGTTTCGGGACTTCCCCCGAGGTCCGTCCGCTTGTTTCCACCTGTGCCTGTGGAGCTGACCTGGGCCAGACGTGAACGAGCGGAGCCCAGAGTGAGAGGGATTACCTGCCTCTCTGCTACCTGTAGGGGGTGAGGTTTACGGCAGGAGTAGCAGCTTCAGGTGGGACCTGCACGGGTACGCAGGTTACCGTAGCATGCCGCTCTGCTACACTGGGTACTGACCCTTTAAGGTGTGAGGTCTCAAGTACGTGATTAGAATGTTCTTCACTGAACATTCTAATGCTGATGTAACAATCACTGCTGGTAAATGAAAGCAGTGGAGTTCTAGAACATGGACTCAGCATTTTGGGGGGGAAAACATTCCATAAAACCTACTCTTCAAAAGGTGAAGTTTGAATTGTTCCCAGGACAGGAGACCTGGGCTTGTAACTTCTCTTTCAGACATGACGCAAACATGGCTTAACGCCCGCCACTTCAGAAATAATTTAACAAAGTTTCTCAGACTTTCTATTGGAGAGCGAGCGCCTGGAATCAAAGCTGTTGTACGCCTGGTTTTGTGGTGCAGGTGGTAACTCTGTTTTGAAACAACAACTGCTCTTCCAGCAGACCTTCCCCGGTTACGGTGGTCCTGTGAACCCGACGATGCAAAGGATGCCTGCCAATCAGCCGATGTTGCTACGGGCGTTTAGAGGTGGAAAGTGCAGTGGAGTTTAATGACTTGAGTGTGAGAGTGCCTGTTACAGGATGTGATGTCATTATTGGTAAAAAAAAAATAAAAAAATAAAATTAAAAGGCGTAAACACTGCATATGGTTGAATTGCATTTGTCTGAGCCAAGCTTAGTCCCCCAGGGTCCAGAGTTTTATGTCCAGCCAGTTCCCCTTCTGGCTAAATTGGCCCAGTTATTTCATTACATTATATTACAGGCATTTAGCAGATGCTCTTATCCAAAGCAACTTACACAACTTAAAATTTTTTTTTTTTTTTTTACTTAGCATTTACACTGTATCCATTTATACAGCTGGACATATACTGAAGCAATGCAGGTTAAGTACCTTGCTCAAGGGTGTCCTACCTGGGAATCAAACCTTTGACCTTTAGGTAACAAGACCAGCTCCTTACACATTATACTACACTGTCACCCAATGCCCATGGTCTTCTGCCTAAAATCAAAAGCATCTATTCCTTCACAAGGGAAAATGATCTTCGAAATAACCATATGTTCCTCTGCCTCTGCAGAATTGCTTCTAATGACCAGGCTAGTGGTGTTCAAACTAGGCCCTGGAGAGCCAGAGGATCTGCTTGGTGTAGCTTAGCACTTAATTACAGCTCAGCTGGAGCAGCTGATCACACAGTTAACCTCAGCTGGTGTCTTGGGTCAGAAGTGGTCGCTGATTTATTTATTTATCTTTATTTTGAGTGTGAGTGTGAGTGTGAAGTGTTGTCGTCTTCTCTCTGTGGTTAGGGACTTGAGGAGGTGCCACGCCCTTCTCTTCACACCCCCCTCACGTGAAAACCACCCCCCAATGGTCCCCATTGGCCCTTCTCAAAGCGGCATTAATCCAAAGAGTCTGTAGGTCAACCAGATATTCAACTCCTGTGTTCTTTCTGTTCTGTCTGTGCTTTAGCCCTTTAAGGTGTGACCACATGTGTGTGATTAGAACATTCTTAACTGAACATTCTAATGCTGATAATTGAAAGCAAAGAACACCGATGTGGAATTTAGAAAAAAACAACGAAAAACTCCCAAAACATGCCAAAAAATCCTACTCTTCAAAGGGTAAAGAACGGGAGGTTCCAGCAATTTATGGGAGTACGGAATTGGGGTTGGGTCATTTACTGAAGCAAACGGATACTCGCCAGCAGATTCTTAAACACTTAGAAAAAAAAAATCTGGGTCTTTTTTATTCTTGCACTTTTCAAAAACAATTGCCATAGTAACTGGTCTAAATGTATGTAGCCTACATGTTCTGCTTAAACCCCCCCCCCCCACAGTCTGGTCCGGGGTGGCAGAAGAGCTTCAATGCCGCTTCAATTGTTTCTGTGCAAAATGAGCTTTTATCTTACCCAAGGCTGCTGGCGCATGGGGCGAGGCCAGGCTGGAGAAAAAGCGCTCTGACTCCTTTAATCAGCTCTTCTGCTGTAAAACGGGCTTCGGGAACAAACAGAAAAAAACACAAACAGACAACAAAAAAGAGAACTTCAGCAAGGACAGGTCAGCTTGTGATTGGCTCGAGAAAATCTAAGAAGTCCCTCCCCTAGTACAGGATGACCTTTGCCGTTCAGTCAGAAATTAAATCTGACTGGGAATGTTTCAGGCTTGAACGGCCGATGGACGGAGTGTTCCGGAGCGTTCGGCGGACACGGAGCCGCGTGTCTGATGCAGGGGTGTCCAGTGGGATCCGAAAAAGGGCCTTCGTGGGTTCAGGTTCCTGTTCCAGCCCAGCGCTGAATCACCTGATTCTACTTATCAATTCTACCCTGGTTTGATGGGTTTATAAAGTCTGTGGCGCTACATGGTTAGCCCTGAACGCTAGCCTTCAGTAGTGGAACGGGAAGGCTTTCAGACTGAACATTCATTTAACCGTGAGGCCTCAACTGTGGCTTATAACCTGGGCCATTGCTTAGTTACGAATGCTTCCGAACGCTTGTTTATAACAAGAGAGAATAAAAATAAAATCAAAAGGGGGGAGGGGGGGAGGAAGTCTTTTGTTCTTTCTCATCCATATTCAGTGAAGAAGGACATTCGCTAAGAACTCTTGCATAAAACAAGCTCATTAATTTGGAAAGTACTTGTTGTTTTCTGACCCTGAATGTGCGTGTTGTACCTAGCGCTCCTTGCGGCGTGTGAGTCATTACTCGGGCTGGAAGAAAGAACAAAAAACGAAACCGAACAAAACAGGAGCTTCTTGCTGCGCTTGGGGAGAAAACACGGCGTTTGATTTTTTTGAATATTTGATCTCGGGAGTCACTGGAATATTTGAGCAGGAAATTACTGGAAATACTCATCCCTGACGGGGCCTGCGAACAGAACTTCACCGCCAAACTATTTTTAAGTTTGTGATTTGAGAAAGTATTAGAATCCCACCCCACCCCTCCTCCCCCCTGTGTGGTGGTAAAGGGCTGGGAAGAAGAAAAAAAACAGTGTTTCTCCTAGAACTGAGGAACAGAGTCTGCTTTTTAATGACTTCATTAATACCACCATTTCCCTTTTTTTTTTTAAGTATTCCGACAAACGATTATAAAGGAACTGTTAAGTCAGATTTTAAATCAGCCCTTTCCAAATGAAACCAGCTCCATAATTACCAAGTGTGACTGGCGTTCAATCAAAACTGCCACGACGGCTGAGAAGTAAACGGTTACTTAGCTGTGACTGCGGAGCGCGGTATAAATCCTCACCCGTTCCTTCGTCCGTTTGTTTCGGTTTACATTTGCATCCAATCACCTTTCAGAGAAGAATAATAGAGTTTAATAACGGAGGTTCCTTGGCTTGGAAGTCCCCCGGCCGCGCTTGTGCTGCCTGATCCGCACAGGCAGAGCGGCGAGCTCTGGCCCACTGAAGCAGGCTTCTGAAAGACATCGGGCTGCGGTAGAAGGCACCATGCGGGTGTGTTATCTGCGCAGGTGCCATGTTTAATCTTCCCCTCCGTGATAAACTTGATCCCGGACGTCCTGCGCCGTGCACTTTGCAGCGAGCTTGGTCCACGGTTCAGCTGTAAGTGCCACTTCTCCACCAGCCATGTTGCTCTGTACGTTAGAAGCACTACATGTATTGGGGTTGTTTTCCTGATCGATGGAAATGTATTTCAGATTTGTTTTGCAGAGGGCTGAACATTTCAGGTTGAGTCCTGATCTATTGTCACTCGGACACGATTGTGTCACCTTGCACCTTGAACTATGCACTTGTTGTATTTCCCTATACAGTCTGCTAAGCCGCATGTATGCATTTGGCAGATGTGACTTTTTCTCAGACATACAGCCCCTTTATGCAGTCAGACGTGCGATGAAGCTGTTGAGGTTACGGACCTGGCTTAATTCTGTAACGGCAGTGTGTAAGCATTACATTACATTACAGGCATTTAGCAGACGCTCTTATCCAACTTACGCAACTTTTTACACAGTCATTACATAGGTATCCATTTATACAGCTGGATATATACTGAAACAATGCAGGTTAAGTACCTTACTCAAGGGTACAACGACAGCGTCCTACCCAGGAATCGAACCTGTGACCTTTCGTGTTACAAGCCCAGTTCCTTACCCACTATGCTACACTGCCGCGCAATTGAACCTGCAGCCTCTGAGCTGCAAGCAAGGCCAGTTGTCAAACTATGGGCTTCAACTGCAAGTGAACCGTTGTGTTAAGAATTGAAGCACACAACGTATTGATGCCTCTTCCTTTAAGAGCCTTTTCCTCTGAAATTCTAGGGAAACGCTTTTTTTTTTGCCCCATTCATGGCATGTTCGTGATTGTTTGTGGGCAGAAGATGTTTAATGATCACCGATTGTTTCTGTCATAAATCCTTCCAAGACTGTCTATCCAGGTTTTCTCTTTTCTTTTTTTGGCGTACGTTTTTAGCATCTTGACATTTCAGCCTGACTCTCTCACAGAGCTTTCAGATTTAGCCTGACTTTCATTTGTTTAACATTTTTAACATTTTTAATTAAATTCTCTCTTTATTTTGGAAGAAAAGTATTTCTGAAGCTTTCACCAGTGTAACGAAATTAAGTAAACAGTCATGCAGATCAAGCACAAATAGATGATGGGTGAACATTAGAAACGTTTAGAAGTGCGTTACGAAAACTAGCTATTAACGAAAAAACCCCGCTATTTAAAGCGCAATGCTCATAGTCAACATCACAGAAAACTTTTGTGTCTGAACACCGGGAGTCTTTTAACGTGCGCTGCAAAGGCCTCATTCAGCAAAAAAAAAAAAAAAAAAGTGTGAATTAATGACTTTGGGGGGAAAATATGTGTTTTGCTGCCACGTTTTCAGGCAAAGTAATAAATATGTAAACTCTTTCAGCTGAAAGCTGCAGGATTGCCACGCCTGCACACCGTGGGAATCGCTGCTTGGCTCCGCGCTGGTGTCGCGGGCGTGTGCTGACGAGGGGAACCAATCGGTGACGAGGCTGTCTGAGGGTGCGTGGCTTGCAGACTCACCCCCCCCCCCTTCCCCCGTCCGCCCGCCCCGACCCCCCTCCCCATCTTCCCCCTAGAGGGAAGAGGAACGCTAATTTGCATGTGAATTCTTAATTACGTGCCACATCTGCGCTGCCTCTCATTCGTTTCCCCCGCCCCCCCCCCTCCTCCTCCTCCTTCTTTGGGTGTCACTTTGGTGAAAGGGCTGTGATTCTTTTCAAAGAAACGCTCGTTAGTAAGCTAATCAGAGCCTGTCAGTGCTCCAGGACTGGTAACGAGAGAGAGCGAGAGAGGGGAGAAATAAAAAGATTTTAGAAAAAGGAAGAGCAACGGGGTTCTGAATCGCGTGCGCAGCGTGGTGAGTTATTATCGGCATTCCTGTTTAATTAATTCATTATTTAATTAAGGGATGGCGGTCCATGGCGAGTAGAGTTAACAGCCATCGTGTAGGCTGTGTCTGTGCTAAGTGGAGGGCCAATCAGTGGCGTTTGGGACCCAAGGCCTTTTAATTAAACTCTATTCACCTCCAAGGCCACTCTTCCCTCTCTGATTGGCCAGGCGATCGGAGGCGGAGTTTGCATCCAGCCCACCGAAACCTCTCTCTGAAGTCTTTCTGTGAAGTTTTCGAATTCAAATTGCGCCCGTCCGTCATTAAAGTTCTCGGATCTTACAAATTCAAATTAATATGATGTGACTAATGTAGAATCAACACAACACGAACTGCCCCCCCCCTCCCCCCCCAACCTAATCTCCAGACAGCCGAATTTCACTGAGAGCAGTTTGTGGAATGTGCCATGCGGATTTTCCTGGAAACTAGGCGAGGCGATGTTGGTGAGAAGCTGGTGGATGTAGAGGTAACGGTTTTCTGGGTGAGGGCGCTTCTTCTTTCACACGCCCCCTGTCATCGACACCCAAAAGAATGTCCAGAAAATTCGGGAAAGGTGCCAATCAGTCATTGCCTGGAAGGGACCCTTGGGGCCTGGACAGACTCCGCACACACTTCCATATCCTCCTCCTGACCCCACACCCAAAACCCCACACCTCACCAACCTACACCCCTCCTCAAACTCACCACTCTCACAACTACACCGACTCCTCAACGTACACCTCTCTCTAACGTACCCCCATCCTCACAACCTACACCCCACTCCTCACAAACGTACACCCCACTCCTCACAACCTACACCCCACTCCTCACAAACGTAAACACCAATCCTCCTAAACCTACACCCCACTCCTCACAAACGTACACCCCACTCCTCACAACCTACACCCCACTCCTCACAAACGTAAACACCACTCCTCACAAACGTAAACCCCACTCCTCACAAACGTATACACCACTCCTCACAAACGTAAACACCACTCCTCAACGTAACTCACAACGACACCCCTCACAACGTAACCCACTCCTCACAAGTAAACACCACCAACTACACCCCATCCTCACAAACGTAAACCCCACTCCTCACAAACGTAAACACCACTCCTCACAACCTACACCCCACTCCTCACAAACCTACACACTCCACTCACCCTCACTCTACAACGTACACCTCTCCTCAACTACACCCATCTCACAACCTACACCCCACACCTCACAAACGTAAACACCACTCCTCAAGTTTCTGTTCTGAGGCAATAATGACAACTGAGACCCCCAACACACACACTCACAAGTGCACACACACACTTGCTGATAAACACATGCATGCAGCATAACAAACTTTCTTTCTTTCACACGTACACACACACATACACACACACACACGCAATCACAGTTTCCTCTTTCTACACTCCTTGACATTATTGTGTCTGTTTTGTACTCATGCTGTTAATTTCAGCAAGACTACGTCTTTCCCCATCTTAAAAGGAGATGTAAAATTAATTACTGGGGGTGTGAATTTTAGGATGCTCTCTGTCAGTTTGTATTTTGAAATATTCTATCTGCAGGCCCAGTGATTAGAACCAGAATGCCCAGCCAGATGCTACTTGTGTGCTGCAGGCCAAAAGAAGCTCCCTGAAGAATTCTCTGACAGTGATAGGCTTATTCTGGGTCTTCTGTTCTCTGCGTACGTTGTCCAATCGTTTCAGCACATGCTTTGATTTGACAAATTGTACAAAAAATCCATCCAGACCTTTGAATTTTTTTGCCGCAGGGCGAGTTGTTTGTCTCTCGAACCGAATTTAAGTCGGGCGGCGGATCGGACGCTGGCGTTCTGACTTGGCTTAGCGGCGCGTGCGCGAGCGCGCGACCCAGCCAGGAGAGAAAAGGGAAACAAAACGAAGGCGTCTTTACAATCCTTTAAACGCTGCAGGATTGGCGCTAACTGCTGAATCGGGTTGTCTTTCTGTTTGTTTTTTTCTTCTTGTGTCTCAAATATTAATCCGAACCTCTGTTCTGTCGGCTGTGCCTCCACCCCCCCCCACCGCCTCCTCCCCAGGCTTTTAACACACTCATGTTTTTTTTTCTTTTAAACAAACATTTGTGAATAACGGAGCCAAACTCCCCCCCCCACCCCGCCCCCCCCCTCCTCCACCCCTGCTAAAATAAGCAAATCTAATAATTAGCGTTCTCCCGAGCCTCGAGAATCCTCCATCAGCTGTGCTCTGCGTTCATCGCCAGAGGTGCAGCGTCGCCGGTGTGCGCCCTGTGTGAAGTGCAGGCGGCTTCAGTGAGGACGCCCACGCAGCCGCGGGCTCTAAAAAGGCGCCAAGGCATTTGAGGTATAAAAAGAGAGAGAGAGAGAGAGAGAGAAAAAGGGGAGTTGTGATTGCGGTAATCGACTTTGTGAATTGCTGCATTGTCGGAGTGAAATTGTCGGAAACTGAAAATGTTGGGTGATGGTTCACCTTTCTCCTGCATATCTGGGACAAATACCCAGACTTCTGCCGTTCAGCTGTGTGTGTGTGTGTGTGCACGTATGCGTGTGTGTCTGTGAGTGTGTGTGTGTATGTGTGTGTGCGTGCATGCGTGCGTGTGTGTCTATGTGTGTGCGTGCGTGTGTGTGCGTGCGTGCGTGCGAACTTGTATGTGTGTGCGTGTGTATGTGTCTGTGAGTGTGTGCGCGTGTGTGTGCTTGTGCGTGCATGTGTGTGTATGTATGGGTGTATGCGTGCAAGTGTGTGTGTGTGTGCGTTTGTGTGCGCGTGTGTGTCTGTGAGTGTGTGTGTGTCTGCGTATGTGTGTGTGTATGTGTGTGTGAGTGCGTGTGAGTGTATGTATGTGTGTGTTTATGTGTGTCTGCGTTCGTGCGTGTGTGTGTCTGTTTGAGCAAACATTCACGTGTCTTTCACGTGTTATGAGTGTATAGGAATACACATGTATGTATTTCCGAACGTGTCTGTCTTTGTGTGAGAATGTATGTACGCTATACTTTTGCATGCTTGTGCTTGTTTGTGCATGTTCACTCTTGTGTGTGTGGGTGTACTGTATGTGCGTGTATGTGTATGTTCACACTTGATTGTATGAGCATGTGTGTATGTGCACATTATACGTGTGTGAGGACTATACACCTGAATGAATGTGTGTGAGAGAAACTGCACACGCAATTGTTTGTGGTTACCCTTTCCCCCGCCCTCACGACAGAACTGGATGAGCCAGGCGTGTATGTGAGATGAAAACCTTAGTGTGTGAAACCTGCCCTCGGCGCGACAGCCGATCCAGGAAGCTGAGAGACGGCAGGAAACTGTGCGCGATAGAAGAGGAAGCTGTTACATTTCTTTAGCCCTATTGAAGAGTATGTTTTTTTTTTCGGAACGCGTTTTCAAAATTCTAAGTCAGTGCTCTAGAACCTTGTTTTATTTATTTTTCATTTACCAGCAGTCATTGTTGCATCGCAATTAGAATGTTCAGTTAATAAATACTACATGCAATTAGAATGTTCCTATGTCACAGCTTAAAGGGTTAAGGGAGGAGCTGTCTCAGGAGGAAACAGAGCGATATGAAACTGCTGACCCTCCAGAGCCTGTGCACTTCCCCCTACCCTCCAGTTCCATCGCATCACTTCCTGTCCTCTCCTCTCAGCTTCCTGTTTCGCAACCAAGCCCATGTTTGTCTGCCCCAGCTGCCCCGAAACTGCTTCCTGTTTGTAACAGTGTGTGATTTAAAAGGTGACTTAGTGTGCTTAAAAACTGTTGATGGCATTCACATTTGAAAGTCTTAAGAAGTAACATTTTTTTATTCTTGTTTTCTAAATTTCTAATTATCACAGTTCTTGCATGGCTGCCATTGTTGTAAACATTATTATTTTTAACATATTAGAATACATTTGGAATGAAAATTGAAATGTGCAGCAAATTATATTGCATATGATATTTCTTTTTGTTGGTGCCAGAAATTAAATCTTACAAAGCAATTAAACAAGAATAGTTCAAATTATGCATTTGGATTTACATTTTTTTTTTAAAAGTATCTTATTTATTACGTGAATTTCTAAGCTTGAGGTTTAGATCCCTTAGAGCTATGACATCACTTCCCCCAAATAAAGAGAGAGTAATGAGACACTGCAGAGAGAAAGTTTCATTAAAACCATCATTACTAATGGGGCCTACATCTCAGAGAGAGGGAGCCTGTGGGCTGCTGGGAGACTCATTCTGTTCCAGTGCATGAATGGGTCCCATGGTCTGGTATCTGTTAAGGCACTGTACCAGTGTGTGGATGGGCCCCATGGTCTGGTATCTGTTAAGGCTCTGATCCAGTGCATGAATGGGCCCCATGGTCTGGTATCTGTTAAGGCACTGTACCAGTGTGCGGATGGGCCCCATGGTCTGGTATCTGTTAAGGCTCTGTACCAGTGTGTGGATGGGCCCCATGGTCTGGTATCTGTTAAGGCTCTGTACCAGTGTGTGGATGGGCCCCATGGTCTGGTATCTGTTAAGGCTCTGATCCAGTGCATGAATGGGCCCCATGGTCTGGTATCTGTTAAGGCACTGTACCAGTGTGTGGATGGGCCCCATGGTCTGGTATCTGTTAAGGCTCTGTACCAGTGTGTGGATGGGCCCCATGGTCTGGTATCTGTTAAGGCACTGTACCAGTGTGCGGATGGGCCCCATGTCCGGTATCTGTTAAGGCACTGTACCAGTGTGCGGATGGGCCCCATGTCCAGTATCTGTTAAAGCACTGTACCAGTGTGCGGATGGGCCCCATGGTCTGGTATCTGTTAAGGCTCTGTTCCAGTGTGTAGATGGGCCCTACAGTCTGGTATCTGTTAAAGCACTGTTCCAGTGTGTGGATGGGCCTACAGTCTGGTATCTGTTAAAGCACTGTACCAGTGTGTGGATGGGTCCCATGTTCTGGTATCTGTTAAGGCTCTGTCCCAGTGTGTGGATGGGCCCCATGGTCTGGTATCTGTTAAGGCTCTGTACCAGTGCATGAATGGGCCCCATGGTCTGGTATCTGTTAAGGCTCTGTCCCAGTGCATGAATGGGCCCCATGGTCTGGTATCTGTTAAGGCTCTGTCCCAGTATGCAAATGTCCCCTACAGTCTGATATCTGTTAAGGCTCTGACCCAGTGTGTGGATGGGCCCCATGGTCTGGTATCTGTTAAGGCTCTGCTCCAGTGTGTGGATGGGTCCCATGGTCTGGTATCTGTTAAGGCTCTGATCCAGTATGCGGATGGGCCTCATGGTCTGGTATCTGTTAAGGCTCTGTCCCAGTGTGTTGATGGGCCCCACGGTCTGGTATCTGTTAAGGCTCTGTACCAGTGCATGAATGGGCCCCATGGTCTGGTATCTGTTAAGGCTCGTCCAGGGTGGGAGGGCCCCGGCTGAATGTTAGGTCTCTTCCAGGTCTGTAGGTTGAGTGCTATTTCCGCACACAACACTGACCAGTGCAGGATTTTGGGGGAGGGGAGGGAGCTGAGGGGGGTGGGGAGGGGCTGAGGGGCAGGGCTGAGGGGAGGGGCTGAGGGAGGGGGCTGAGGGGCGGGGCTGAGGGGAGGAGGCTGAGGGAGGGGCTGAGGGGAGGGGGCTGAGGGGCGGGGCTGAGGGGAGGGGCTGAGGGGAGGGGCTGGCGGAGACGTTTGGATAAGCCCTCCCGGTTGGCGTGCCGCAGCAGATGGTGGCGCATGCAGAGCCGTTGGCTGCGTGCCTGCAGAGGCTGCATGCGGCAGTCGCATGCTGCTGACGGGAGGATTAGACCATGCTGCTGCTCACACAGGCGCACACACACACGCACACACACACACACACACACACATACGCACACACACACGCATACACACACACACATACAGGTATACATACAGTACACACACACACACACATGCGCATACAGGTATACATACAATACACACACACACTCACACGCACACACACACATACGCACAAGCATACAGACGCACACACGCACACGCACAACACACACGCACAAGCATACGACGCACACACGCACGCACACTCACACACACACACACACACATACGCACAAGCATACAGACGCACACACGCACACGCACACTCACACACACACACGCACACACACACATACGCACAAGCATACAGACGCACACACGCATACGCACACTCACATGCACACACACACAAGCATACAGGTATACATACAGTACACAGACACACATACACACACACACACACACACACACGCAGACACAGGCATACATACATATATGCACTGTCCTCTTTCCAAGTTTTTTATCGATTGCCCTCTGATGGCAGGGTTTTACGCAGAGAGAGGGATAAAGGGTGAGAGAGAGGGAGGGAGGGAGGGGGGGAGATAGAGAGAGAGAGGGGGAGAGATAGAGGGAAAGAGTGAGAGAGAGGGTGTGAAAGTGAGAGGGTGATGGAGAAAGTGAGAGACACGGAGAAGGAGGGAGGAGGAGTGAGAGCAGGGAGAAGGCACAGAGAGAAAGAGATGAAGAGAGAAAGGGGGGAAGAAGGGTAGTCAGAGGTACAGCTAGGTTGAGGTGAAAGGGGGGAGTGAAAGAGGGAAGCAGGAAGGGATGGGGCTTTTAATTGTACAGAAGAAGCAGCCGGGGAAAAGGAGGAATAATTAATGGAGAGATGAAGGCAATCTGCAATATGCCCTTCTGCCCCCACGCCTTCCATAACCCCATCCTTCCACCAACCCCCTGTATAATGCCCTTTATAATGCAATGTGTTTCAGTTTCCTCTCCGTTTTCATATTGATAAAGAAACATATCACGCATGGCAATTCACAACAACGCGACATGTTATGGCCAATATATTTTATTAATACGCCCCCCACCCCCCCACCCACCCCTCCTCGGTAAAAATTAATCCTGGCTTGGTAGCGTTGTAAGGACTGCTATGGCACAGGGGTGACCCTTTGAGGAGAATGCACGCCTAAATTACTCTCGCAAAATGAAAAATGAATCTCCTTTCGATCTGTTTTTCGTTCATTTATTTATTCTGTTTTTGGAGGCGCGGTTGCCGTGAGTCTCCACCTCGGGAGCCCATCGGGGGCCAGCATTGGATAATCAAGAAAAAATAATAAATATAAATTCTGCCACTTAAGTAATAAACAATAAACAAGTAATAAACGGAATATAGGAATAGAAACCTGCCCATGTTCATATAGCCTTAATTTACTGTTGTTGCGTCCAACAGGAACTGTCATAGTCTAACCTTGGCTTCGATTGGTGGAAGTGGGGGAGTTGGGGGTGGGGTGGGGTGGGGGGGGCAGTAACCATGTAGACACAGTTAAACGCGGGCGTGTTCCTCACTAACGGCTCGATTGTGTGTGGGGGACGTGCGCGATTGGGCGAGAGGGGGTCATCATCACCACCATCATCATCGTTCTTTCTGGTGAAATACGCTGTTCTACTTCTCTGAGCTGCATAAATGCGCTTGGGAAGCGTACAGCATGTTGATGAGCAGAAATTGGGGAAGGAGGGGGGAAGGGGAGTGTGGAAGAAACAAAAAAGGAAGTGCGCATGTAAATCATTGTTTCCATAACCTGTCCTTGAACTCCATAATCCACCGCCCCACATGCTGACGCACAGCGAGCGATGGAAGTTAGCTCATTACTGAAATTCGCCATCATTTAATTGGATGCGCGGCGCCATTGTTTGATGCCGGCGAATAAATTAATTAAGCGAGACAGCAGTTCGTTAGGGTCCTCCAGCCCTAATTACGGTATGTATTCTGTTTATTGTCTGATGTTTTATTGTGCCCTGGAAGGAGTCCAACTCCCCGCTGGTTGAGCTGTGAGCAGGCCTGCCACCAACGTGCAAATACAAAAAAATAAAATAAAATAAAATAAAGACGACGCCGCGGAGCCATCCCGCCAAGCGGCCGCGGATCGCCCCGACGCCAGCGCCGGCTGTCTGTCCGCCATTGTCCCGGACATCGGCACGACGACGGTCCGCCAGTGGCAGCGCCATTCGCTATTTTAAAATTATATTTTAAAAATGATTTTGGCAGTTGATCCTCATCTCAACAGCCCCGTCTCTCAACTGTCTGTCATAGGGGTGGGTTGCCAGATTCTGGGGGGCTCGAAGGTGGGGTGACAGTAGGCTACCTGTGTCAGAGGGGAAGGAACTGCGTATCTCTTCAACGTTACAGGTCATGCAAGGGGAAAGGTTCCACAGGTCCACTTCCCGACTTATTTTAGTCTGGTTTCTGTGGCCTTTTTTTTAACAGAATTGTATATATTTTTTTAAATCTCTCGGCAAAATGGGAATCCAACCGGAAAGTTCCCTTACATTCCTCAATGTTTGCTCCTTTTCTAGAGTTTGATAGTATATTGTTAGCCCTCTTCCATATCAGGACTACATGCGTAAAATGACTTTTTTTTGTATTTTAGAGAGAGCGGACAGACCGCCCTCCTTCTGTGTGTTTTCACTTCTTTCTGACGGGGGCATATCTAGATATAGAGACGGGATCACAGAATAGAAAATACTCTGGCCGGGAAATCAAACCTCCAGCCACACGGGGGCGCTCACATACGGCCTGAGGCTCAGCTGCCCATCAGACTGCTCTCTCCTGTACTTGTTCATTACACTACTTACTCCGAGCGACTTACACAGCTTGCATTCTTTACATACTGCACGATCCATTTATATCGCTGGATCTATACTGAAGCAATTCAGGTTAAGTACCTTTGCTCAAGGGTACCAGGGCAGTGACCCAACTGGGAATCAGTCCCAGAGATTTGGAGAAGCAAGCCCAGTTTTCTTAGCACCCCCCTATGCTGCCGCTGCTTTTTCCCCTCCTCTTAGCTTGACAGCCGGCCCCGTCACATCGCAGCAGGAAGGGGTCTCAGCGGATTTTTGGAGCTGCCAGCCAGCTCGGGTCACTGTGGTGGGGCGGGTTTTTGACGTCACCTGTTGACCCGCCTGAGCAGTCGACCGTTCAGTCACAGCCTCGGGGTGTGGGGGCAGCCTTCCCCCCAAAATTCAAGGGCGTTCTGTCAGAGCTAAAAAACAGAGTCAAGTACCTGTCGATGGAATAGGTCAGCAGAAGTGCATGCCACTGTGGCCCAGACTCAATCTGACCGTTGTGCACTTTGTGGTTAAGATTGAATAGAAACTTTTAGCAATTTTTGGCTGATTTTATGATTTACACACTCTTATGGTTTCATCAGGAGATGCTAGCTGCTAGCTGATGTAGGTGTTTAACTCTGATAAAGAAGGTGTTATTCCTGCTTTATAAAGGCTGCGTAAACACGTTATAGCATTGTAATAATAGTGTTACGCGTGCCGTATGAAGACCTTTAGGAACGTCCTCATGAACTGTTACCATGGTAACCTAGGTCAAAGTCAGGATGAACAAAGTGCAAACTTATCTGCAGCTTACAGAAACGTATTCTTCTGCTTTTGTTGAAAAGGCGCAGTAGACCTGTGCGTTGTGGCCGCTTAAGTCTGCTTTTAAATGAATAGAGTCCAGTTTTTTTTTTGTTGCTAACTTTACTTGCTTTGTGTATGCAGGCTCCATCATGAGAAAATAAGAAAACCAAATCTTTTCTCACGGTTTGCAAAAAAAAAAAAAAAAAAAACGCACAAACAAAAAAAAAAGCTTTTTTATCGACGGCAAACGCGGAGTACAGATTTGGCTCCACTTGTAGGGTCGGGCACGTTACCGTGAAATAAATTAATAAATAAACAGAAGCAGAAACCGAACTCGATAATATTCGGTGCGATCACAGAGAAGACCGCTTTCAGAACAGCCAAAGATCACAGGGGGTCAATAACTGCCCGGGGGGGTGTAGGGCGAGATCAAACCATCGCCCCGCGACCGTAGGAGGTTCTCGAAAACCACTTAACGAGCCTCCGGGAACACGGTGTGTGGTTTCTTTTTGTTGTCTTTTTTCATTTTTTCTTCTTGGCTTTCAGCTGGGCTGTGAGCTCCCAGCATGCTCGTAACGGGGGGGGTGGGTCCGCTTAATGCTGCACCGATGTGGATTATCTCCACCCCCCCCTTCAGTCGCTCCTCGTGTACGCACGTGTCAGACAAGACTCCTCCCCCTGCCCCCTGTGGGTGACCCCACGCCAGCACTTCTGATTGGACGCTGGGAGATTGGAACAGGTATTTTGGGGAGGTATGGGGGGGCTTTGAACACATGTGTGGGCAGTTGTCAAGTTCAATGATTTTTTATTTTAGTGATGAAACACAGAGCGAGGTACTTAACCTGCATTGCTTCAGTATATGTCCGTCTTCAGTCTGTATCCATTACCAGTATATATCCAGCTTCAGTATATGTCCGCTTCTGTGAAGGTGTTCTGTGTCTCTATGTAAAAAATGTTTTTCAGTCGGTTTAAATAAGGGCATCTGCTAAATGCCTGTAATGTAATATAATGTAATGGAGATGTGGTCAGTGGCCGTTAGAGTTTTAATTGATTTTTGTTGTTTTTTTTTTTGTGTGTGTGCGAAGCAGGGAACCCCGAGTCTGTGACCCCTGAATTTCTCACAGACGGGTTGCCAGTTTCTCCCATTACCGGAAAACAGCTGCGATTTTTCGGGGGGGTTTTCCGCCAAGCTAACGAGGCGGAGAGCGAAGCCGTTCAGAGTCGACGCACAGACAGAAAGCAGAAGCGACCTTCCGGGACCTTCCGGGACCTTCCGGGACCTTCCGGGACCTTCCGGCCCCGAAACCAAGCGAGTCGCTCTGCCGACGCGGCCCTCGGGGGAGGTGGAGGCCCTCGGGGGAGGTGGAGGCCCTCGGGGGAAATGGAGGCCCTCGGGGGAGGTGGAGGCCCTCGGGGGAAATGGAGGCCCTCGGGGGAGGTGGAGGCCCTCGGGGGAGATGGAGGCCCTCGGGGGAAATGGAAGCCCTCGGGGGAGGTGGAGGCCCTCGGGGGAGATGGAGGCCCTCGGGGGAAATGGAGGCCCTCGGGGGAGGTGGAGGCCCTCGGGGGAGATGGAGGCCCTCGGGGGAGGTGGAGGCCCTCGGGGGAGATGGAGGCCCTCGGGGGAGGTGGAGGCCCTCGGGGGAGATGGAGGCCCTCGGGGAAATGGAGGCCCTCGGGGGAGGTGGAGGCCCTCGGGGAGATGGAGGCCCTCGGGGGAGGTGGAGGCCCTCGGGGGAGGTGGAGGCCCTCGGGGAGATGGAGGCCCTCGGGGAAATGGAAGCCCTCGGGGGAGGTGGAGGCCCTCGGGGAGATGGAGGCCCTCGGGGAAATGGAGGCCCTCGGGGGAGGTGGAGGCCCTCGGGGGAAATGGAGGCCCTCGGGGGAGGTGGAGGCCCTCGGGGGAGGTGGAGGCCCTCGGGGGAAATGGCGGCCCCTAGGGGAGACGGCGGCCGCTTGTTCTCACCAGGCTGCGATTAGGAGTCTTTACCGCCGCGGGAGGTCAACGTTTTGCTGCATGTTTTTTATTTTTGATTTTTGATTTGACTTCTTCCCTCATTTCGCAGCTCCAGGATGTGATTGATTTCAATGCGACCCAACGGCGACGGCACTTGCGGGGGACACCTGAACCTCTGCAGTCATCGAGTTCCCCCAATTAGGACCCCGTCTCAGTGGCGGTAATGAAACAAAAGGTGGATTTCACCTGTGTGCGCTGACCCTCCGAGAGGAAGTAGCTTTTTATAAATGCCTCAGTACCATAGAAAATAACGACAGACCTGGATTCTCGACTGGCCCGTTTGTGTACTCTGCGGTCGTGAATGTGCTTTCAACATTGGCCGAGGCACCAAACACGCGACGAAGCAGTCTTCTCTGGCTCAACCGGTGCATTGTGGGTATTTTCGCCCTGGGAGCACACGGACGAGCGTCTCAGGGCGAGTTTTCCTCCTCCGCTCTGAAGCGCTTGGAGATCTCGAGGCGAAGGGCGCTCTGTAGGAACACAGAGCGGCGTACGCGCTGAGTTTCCACGGCTACCGAAGGCCTCCACTTCCTCCTCGGACGTCAGACGGGGGGGGGGCTCGTGCGTGCTTACCGTTAAACCTGTCTGGGCCCTGACCCGTTTCCCCGGGGAGTTCAGCCTAAGTGATCCCGATTCGGCGAATGTCGTGACGGGTGACTGACGCGGAACTTCCAAACAATGCGTCCGCGTCCTTGGAACCTTTCCAGTCCTATCTGAAGATTTTTTTTCTCCCTGGTCTTTTCAAAAATTGCAGACCACGGCGAGGCAAAGTGCTTCTTCAAAACATTTACTGTGAGAAAGATTATGCTTAATTGCTTAATTAAGGGAAGCGGTGTAATTGCTTGGGAAGTGGGATTATCATTCAGAGGTTGCTCCCTTGTGAAGAGTCGCTGGCATAAAAAACACAAAGGAAAACGCTGACGGGGCAGGCAGCCGCACCAACCGCGAGCTGCTAGTGCTCTTCGGTATTATTTTTTTCACCGATTGAGATGTATTCTTTGAGATAACATTGCAAAACAAAATGTACCCCTTGCTGTACCTGGAGGTTGCCGGAATTGTTGAAAATCCCCATCCATCTGCAGATTTCAGCCTCCCCCCTTGTTCCTGTCTGACACACCGGGAGTGTAAATTACATTACATTTGATTTGATTAGATTCCATTAGATTAAAGTAGATAAATAAACAGATACTGAATTAGATTATGCCCTATTGTGACTATTCAGTGTTCAGCCCCCCTTACCAACCACCCCCCACCCCCACCCCCACCCCCCAGTCCACGTTCTTAACACCACCAGTTCCGTCTCCCCGCCTTCTGAGGTGGAAACATTCTAATTCCATTCACCTTTTGAATATTCATGAATGGGGTGTGGACTAAAGCCAAATCGTGGCACTAAGACACCCTCTTGGCCCACAGGAACATCCTGTAGTTTCGAAGCAGAGAGGATGAGAGACGGGATACAGGAAATCCACATTTTTTGCGCAGTTTGAAGCAATGGAGAGCGATGCGCCACCGATCCGTTCCGGGATTTCCTGCCAACTTCCTGCGCTTAATTGTTTTCGCCCAATCATATCTTGATCTGGCGTTGCTTTATGCATCAGTTAAAGCAGCAGGCTCCACTAGCATCCTAATTGTTCTGCTGTGTTTCCTTACAAGGGTGAACCGCAACACTGGTGGGTACAGCCGTTTGGGGAAAACTGATATCGGTGGGAAGGAAAACCCGCACGGGCTCCGTCCCTCCCGGACTGGAGCGGGCTGAACGCAAAACCCGCGAGCAAGTCCGCCGGACGCCAATCTCTGTTTGTTTGTCCCTCCATACGTTTATGGCAGCTGGCAGGTATAAAACTCTTTGTTCTTATTGCACCAAAAACTATGATTTCCCCCCACCTGAAAGCGATTTTCAAAACAGAAGTGCGGAGGGGCACTCAACAGGTCCGCCCGGGTGGTTCAGCTTTGGGGAAAAATCGCTTCCCGGTGAGGGTCTGTGATTTCTATAAAAATTTGGGTTGGAAATGGAGGGGAGGTGGGGAGTGGGGAAAATAACAGCTCTTGCAGTAAATACTATAATGCCTGTTATTTTCCTATGTTTTCCCTCTGGATCTCAAACAAACTTTTCAATTGCGGTGGGTGACATGAAATTTTCCGCCCCTCTTCCCTCCCCATGCTGTCCTGTTTATGGGGTGCTTGTGCTCCCTTGATTTTAGTGGGGGGGGGGGGGGTTCAGAAGCAGGTCGAAGGCTGACCAATGTGGATGAGGCTAGGGAGGGGGGGTGGGTGGAAATGTCGATGAGGTGTGCCCGAAATGTCAAATAATTTCTGTGATAATACGGTCTGTGGACCTATCATGAGGAAAGCACTGACTCGACTTTGGACTTTGGAGGGTGCATTATGAGTCAGATATTATTTATTATTCTTTATGGTCTAGGGTTCAAATCTGGCCTGGGCCTTTCTGTGTGGAGTTTGCATGTTCTCCCCGTGTCTGCGTGGGTTATGAGTGTGTGACTGAATGGTGTGTGTGCCTTGTGATAGATTGACAGCCTGTCCAGGGTGTATTCCTGCCTCTCCCCCAATGCATGCTGGGATAGGTTCAGGCCCCCCGCGACCCTGACCAGGATAAGCGGCTATAGATAATGGATGGACCCTGTCCAGGATAAGCAGGTATAGATAATGGATGGACTCTGTCCAGGATAAGCAGGTATAGATAATGGATGGACCCTGTCCAGGATAAGCAGGTATAGATAATGGATGGACCCTGTCCAGGATAAGCAGGTATAGATAATGGATGGACCCTGTCCAGGATAAGCAGGTATAGATAATGGATGGACCCTGTCCAGGATAAGCAGGTATAGATAATGGATGGACCCTGCTCAGGATAAGCAGGTGTAGATAATGGATGGACCCTGTCCAGGATAAGCAGGTGTAGGTAATGGATGGACCCTGTCCAGGATAAGCAGGTATAGATAATGGATGGACCCTGTCCAGGAGAAGCAGGTATAGATAATGGATGGACCCTGTCCAGGATAAGCAGGTATAGATAATGGATGGACCCTGCTCAGGATAAGCAGGTATAGATAATGGATGGACCCTGTCCAGGATAAGCAGTTGTAGATAATGGATGGACCCTGTCCAGGATAAGCAGGTATAGATAATGGATGGACCGATGTTTTATGGAATCGGACTCAAAGGGACGAGCTGCATATTCAGCCTCAACTCAAGACCTCTCTTTTACACGTGCCTTAGGCCAGAGAGGGGGAATGATTAAAGCAACATGTAAAATTAGACGAGAGTATTCCTCAAGGGCGCTCCATCCTCACATGAAGATGATTTTCATTAGCTTAGTCAAGATACACCATGTTCAGTTCTCCCCCCTAACTGAGCTCTATTTCATATTTAAATTATTCCTCTTTTTACATCGAAAGTTCATAATCTTTATCCATCATCATCATCATCATCGTCATCATGAAAATTCTGGGAAAGTACGTTGTGAGAGAAAGGCGAATGAAATGTGAACAGTTTTAAAACGGTTGCCCTTAGTAGCGATGATCTCACCTCTGGTAGAGCTTGCTTGAATACCTATATGAATTTGAACTTGCAGCCTTTTGGTCACAAGTGCAGTTTCCCCACCACTGTCTGATTTGGCATCACTGTGATTTTCTCTCTCACTTTGATAGACTTTGTTTAGCTTGCAATACTGTACTACTACAAGACCTGAAATCTATAAATCCCCATCCCCAATTAATTACCTGTCTCTGGTGATTACTGGACTTAATTAAACACTGCTATGAAAACTCAAACAGTGTCGGGGGGGGGGTGGGGGGTGGGAGAGAGAAACAGTGCCTGTGGTAGTGGCTCATCTCAGAGCTCTAGGATTGTGTATTAAAACAACAACCCCACAAATATTTTATTATTCCTTTTTCCCTCACAAACTCACTTGCCTCCCCCCCCCCCACCCCAGCGGTTGCCTCGCTCTCTCATTCAGCCCTGGAGCAGCGGCACAAGCACAAATCGGCTGTTTAAGTACCCTTAAGCGCGGACCCCGGCGCACTCGTCACTGCGGCTAACTGCTCTCCCGTAGCTCCGGAACATCGCAGCTTCCGTCCAACCCCCGTCACCCCACCCCCCCGGCCAGACACTCTCCAGTCCAACCCCGGGTCGCCTCCCGCATCATTTCCTGTTGCAGTCCGTGACCGGAGGGGGAGAGTCCTGTGGGGGCAGAGGGTTTCTCCCAACAGCCCCCATGATTTCTGGGGCACCCCCCAAAATACCTGTTTGCCACGAACAGCGCCTCATCCGGTTCGTGCCTCGCCGGCGTCGGCCGTAGCCCGCGGGCTCCACGGCTGGCGGAGGTGGCGGTAAAGTTCTGCCGGGGCAACCAGAAAAGCGAAAATGCAAATCCGAAAAGCGGCGAAGACGACTTCGGCCCAGAGGCCGGAGCGGCGCGCGCGGAGGCAGCTCGCCGCCAGCGAACGCTCGGGTTCAGAAAGCGGGAGGCGGGAGCATTCACAAACCCGTCCTGACTCGCAGAGGCCTGCCGTTACTAGCGTTGCTGATTAATCGTTTCATTAAACTGGAACTGTTTAATCAGGCCCCTCTTAATGTGCTGTTAGCGACCTTTTCCTGGCCGGTGTGTGTCGCCACTCCCCCTAAACACAGATTGAACTGGATGCAAAGGAGGCTTGCGCCAGGCACAGGAAATTATTCATTACGTTGAAATAAATGTTAATTATAACATGATTAATATTCGATAAAGCGATAATTATGGGATGGTAAGTTTTTTTTTTAACCATTCTTAATTAATGTTATGTCTGTGATCTCTGTTTTGACCTCTATTAAATGACGGCCACTGGTTTATTATCACACGTTCTTGAGCACTTTCCTTTTATTCCAAATGTAAACGTTTAAGACACTGGAAAATATGCTGTCGTCCTCTTGCCTAAAGTGTACCTCTATCGTGTTTCAGAAATATGTATTTTGAATGCGCGTTGTGTGTGTGTTCGTACTGGTGTTGTGCTTGCAGTTTGGCACGAATCCTTGAGACATCAGTAAAACTCTGCTGCCAGTGATCTCTTTCTCAAAGGAGCACAGCGGTAAAAGCAGAATCAATATCCCCCGTTTTAATTTTTTCAATCACGAGGTTATTAGTGAGGACATCAGTGACCTGGAGGCACTCAGTACACAAAAAAAAATGCTTAATTGGATAACCTTAAAATTTATCGTCAGTTGCAATCGAATCTAAAAAAATGTAATTGGAAAAAAAAAACACTAACAAATATAGCTGTAGGAAATTGAAGTAAATTTTTTGGTTTAACCTTTTTTTTCCAGTGCAGATCTAGTTTCCAGCAGGGGCCCAAATGCAGGGGGTGATGATGATGAAGAAGATGATGATGATGATCTCTTTAAAGTTAATGGGGGTGCATTCTGAACCACATTTACATTTTAGGCATTTATAACTGATGCTCTCATCCAGAAAGACTTCAGTTAGCGGACGGAAGAAAAAGCCATTTAGCGGCAATTTAACCAACATCTCAAGTAGTGATTAATAAGAACGATAGGAGAAGATGTGGACGAACACCATGGTGATGGAGTTTTTACGGTTTTTGGGTATATTTTTATGGTTTTTGCTTCTCTTGTAAAGTCCTTTCATGACACTGTTGCTATGCTCACAGGTCTGGGAATGTTGTTGCTATGCTCACGGGTCTGGGAATGTTGTCGCTACGCTCACGGGTCTGGGAATGTTGTCGCTATGCTCACGGGTCTGGGAATGTTGTCACTACGCTCACAGGTCTGGGAATGTTGTCACTATGCTCACGGGTCTAGGAATGTTGTCACTACGCTCACGGGTCTAGGAATGTTGTCACTACACTCACAGGTCTGGGAATGTTGTCACTACACTCACTGGTCTGGGAAGGTTTTCGCTACGCTCACAGATCTGGGAATGTTGTCGCTACGCTCACAGATCTGGGAATGTTGTCACTACGCTCACGAGTCTGGGAATGTTGTTGCTATGCTCACAGGTCTGGGAATGTTGTTGCTATGCTCACGGGTCTGGGAATGTTGTCGCTATGCTCACGGGTCTGGGAATGTTGTCGCTATGCTCACGGGTCTAGGAATGTTGTCGCTATGCTCACGGGTCTAGGAATGTTGTCACTACGCTCACAGGTCTGGGAATGTTGTCACTACGCTCACGGGTCTAGGAATGTTGTCACTACGCTCATGGGTCTAGGAATGTTGTCGCTATGCTCACGGGTCTGGGAATGTTGTCGCTATGCTCACGGGTCTGGGAATGTTGTCGCTACACTAACAGATCTGGGAATGTTGTCACTACGCTCACGGTCTGGGAATGTTGTCGCTATGCTCACGGGTCTGGGAATGTTGTCGCTATGCTCACGGGTCTGGGAATGTTGTTAGCCGAGTCTGGCCTGATCACTAATTAGATGAAAGTGCTGGTAGCTTGTGCATTAGTTGCTCGATAAGAGGGCCTACTAAATGTGTCACGATTGTTATTATATTACCAGAACCATAATTATTGCTTGGTCACACTGTTAACAGAACGGCTCTCAGACTCAACATATGGCCACCGCTTGACCACAGTGTGAGCGAACCGTGTGTTCAATTCGCAGTGCGGCTTGATTGATGGATTTTGAAACAGTAAAACTTCTTCCGGTGACCCAGCCCCCCATACAGCTCCCCACAACCCTCCGCCCCGGCTTCTGAGTTAAACACGTGGAAATGTAATCACCTCAGGGTACGCCATTCCCCATCGGAATGCTACAGAACGGGGTGCACTATGTTTCCATGGTTTTCCCATTTTCCCACAGCTCCGCAGTCATGAATATTTCATTCAGCCCATTAAATCCCCTTTGCGTTTTTTTTCCCCCTTTGCTCATCTTTTTTTATTCCCTTTTTTTAATATGCGGCGGAGAGCAGATTCAAATCCGCGCCCAGGTCACCGGTAGGTAATTAGATTTTTCCCCCCGCACCACATGTCTCTGTGTCGCCTGCGATTACTTTCAAATCTGCTCCACCGGGTCTGTTCTTCCAGCCAAACCAACGGGTCTCTAAATTTTGCAACGAATACTATATAATATACCTTTGTGTGTCCGTGCTGTTTTCCTGTCTCTGCCATCCCATAATAGGTGGCAGGACTGCTTAAATGTCTGTGTTACGTATGACCTGTTATTACACCGATAATTCTTAATTTACAGCAGAACGTTGATTCAGCTGTGTTGCTGTATATTTGGTCCCATTTTGTGCTCTGTGCACTGCAAACTTATTTAACTCTAAAATCAATTAAAATTAATTTTTGAGCTCACTCCTGCCATAAATCATATTCTGAAAGAGACAAGACATAGAGATGCATATAAAGGATCAATTTGACAAATTATTATTATTATTATTATTATTATTTTTAGGTATATTTATTATTTTGATACTTTCAGTTTATTAGCTTTTATACTGCCACAGTTTCCCTATAGTGTTTTATTACTGACTATCTGTGTTACTTAATGTTAATAATATTCTGCTGCACATTCGGCTATAATGCATTTCCTGCCGGCACAGATTCATGAATGAAGATTTGATCAGAAAGGGAGCGAGAGCGACACATTGAAAGAGAAAGAGTGAAATGTGATTTCTCTGAGTGCAGGTGAGGGAGCCGACGGAGACGAGCCATCTGTTTTCCCTCTGACGTAAAACTCCTCCGTGCCGAGTGGCGTTCCGGATCAATCCGGCTGATCCGCGAGAGGAGCGAGTAAATCCACACGGCAGCGAATTCCCGTCAAATCACTCTCCGAGCAGACGAGAGCAATTTAGCGCACGCGCTGCATCTCGACTGATTTGTTTGTCACTGACATTGAGGTTGTGCTATTGCGGGTAGCGGTGGGTTGAGCTTAAAGGGCCAAAGCAATTTACGCTCGGAACGTTTTTTATTTTTTTTATTTTTTGGTTGTTGTTGCGTTTTTAATTGCTTGACGGCGCACAGTTTTACTGTCGCACATTTAGGTTAATTTATCGGGGGGCAATTGAGTCGGTACGTTTGACGGGAATTGACTTTGATGTCCTTGGCGTAATGTGTTTGGGATTAGCCATTTTATCTGTCTCGGTCCATATGTCATTACCGCGGAGGCCAGGGGGAATCGGGCCGGCTATACACCTTTGCCCTACGTCTCATCTTCTGTGCGACTACCTGACCTCGCGGGCAGCTAGCGCGCAGTTTTACCGCCGCAATAAATTCAGCCAAATCACCTAACAGTAATTCTCTAACATAAGTATCCCGTTACATTCTCACACCCGTGATAATGTCGTAGAACGTATTGTCAAGATGAAATAATGAGCAGCAGATGCATATGTTAATATATCATGTCATGTTTATGGTAAAAAAAAAATGCGAGAAACGTTAAAATCGTAATGGTAGTGTCCTTTGAAATCTCCCTCCGTTGCTTTCATGAATCAGAGCATAGGCTATCCTTGGATTCAACAGGCACAAGAGCCGTATGAAATAATAGCTATCGGTTCCCATTTTGATTTTTACAATGCCTAACTGTAAATATAAATATGAAAAGATAACATAAATAAATCCATACGACATAAATCCATAGTCTAGTAATTCTGTACATGCATAAAGCTAAATTACTTTTGAAACGGTCTCTGAATTATATCTCAACATCATTGCCTGTTTTTACCTTCCCACTAGCTCCATGATAACCCAATGCAAAAATCACACTTAATCAGAGGTATGTGTTTTTTAGAAGCCTTTTTCAGCATTATACATTGTGCTGTAAATTGTGTGTCACCACTATTTCTGATTTATATCACCGTTACCTCTAACTGCTGGCTGACAGCTGGACAGTTTTTGCAATGAATTCATTTGTTGAAAGGCTTTAGAATTATGTTGAAATGCGTAGTACTCAGACTCTCCAAATAAATGTATCTCATGGCTCAATAAATCCACTGTATAAAGCTGCCATTTGCTCAAGTGCTTCAGCAGTCTAACCTTTTTGAAATGTTCAGATTCATTCTGAAAGAAGGACTTGTGTGGCACTTTATATGAGGTTGACACTTTACCTTGCAGTGCCTTTGGAAAGTATTCAGACCCCTTCACTTCTTCCACATTGTGTTACGTTACAGCCTTGTTCTAAAATTGATTACATTTATTTTTATTCTTATCAATCTACACACAATACCCCAGAATGACAAAGTGAAAAGAGGTTTATAGATATTTTGTTTTGCAAATTTATTAAAAAATAAACTGAAATATCACATTTACATAAGTATTCAGACCCTTTGGTATGACACTCAAAATTGAGCTCAAGTTCATCCTCTTTCCATTGATCATACTGAAGATGTTTCTACAACTTGATTGGAGACCACCTGTGGTAAATTTAATTGATTGGACATTATTTGGAAAGGCACACACCTGTCTATGTAAGGTCCCACAGTTGACAGTGCATGTCGGAGCAAAAATCAAGCCATGAAGATGAAGGAATTGTCCATAGACCTCCGAGACGGGATTGTGTCGAGGTACAGGTGGAAAAAGTGAAGGGGTCTGAATACTTTCCGAAGGCACTGTATATGTTTTATTCCGGTGGAGTTCAGTGTATGGTAAACACAAGTAAAATTGCTGATAGAGTTTCGCTGCCAGTGGGGCTATTTGCATAACTGGACATGCGTTCAAGATGACGAACGTTCAAGATGAGTGGTCAAACTAAGTTTGCATTGAATAGTTAATGTTGAACGAATCAAAGTGAACATTCTATTTAGTTCGCGACAAATGCATTTCGGACTGTTAAGTAGCGCTAGCTAACATTCGTGGCGAACAGAAAAAGGTTTGCATATGTTTGAATATGCTCACAAACATTAGCTAATGAGCGCGGTCTTGAACGCACGTCTGGGTTACTTAACGCAACAAACAGCACTGTGGTTGTCAAGGAACTAAGTCACGCTCATGTGTTCTTATAACATTAATGGAACATGTTAATGTGTTATTACATATAAGTCCATATGTTAGCTACCATTTTATTACAGTGGCATAAGAGTAGACGATAAGGATGTATGTTGCTGAGAAAAGAAGATGATGCTATTATTAGCCAGATCAATGAGTTATTTACTTTGAAAAATGTATTTCTGAATATTATGAATATTTTTAAATTTTTTGAAAAATGGATTAATTAGCTGTCAGGTTAGAAAAGAAAACCAGCAGTACTTTTAGCTTTCAGGAGCAGATATGAGTATCCCTGTTCTAGAACATATGTACATATATTACAAGAGACTGCCACCATTTCCTCTTGTATGGATGCAGCCTTACTAGATTAATAGCATGGTCTAGCGGTCAGAGAAATTGTAAAACAAAATATACATATAACAGCATTATCTTTTATTTGTTGTTGGGGATTTGCTATAACACACATTCAGAATGAGAAACAAGTTTCATGTTGGGTCCGGTGGAGGGGGGTGGGGGGGGGGGTTGGGGGAGGGGAATAATAGCATCCCTGCCTGGGATGAAAACTCAACGAGAAGTGGAGGGGACAATGCTCAGGAGGTAAGACCGATTGTCTGGCAGTTGGAGGGTTGCCGGTTCAAACCCCGCCCTGGGCGTGTCGAAGTGTCCTTGAGCAAGACACCTAACCCCTAACCCCTAACTGCTCTGGCGAATGAGAGGCATCAATTGTAAAGCGCTTTGGATAAAAGCGCTATATAAATGCAGTCCATTTACCATTTACCATTTACAATGTGAGCAGTGGCAGGGACATCCCTCACCCCCCCAATAATTTGCACCAGGGGTAGGTCCACTTCCCCCGATAAAATACTGCTGTGTTCGTTTGACCGGCACTTATCCCAAACGGCATCAATCGCTTCCCAGTAGCGCGTTTGAACGCTGCACAGTGAGTTCTTACCAGAGCACACCCGCTAAGCTCGTCAGACCGTAATGGCGGCTGGGTGTAAGAGAGGGCCTCATATATCAGAGGTTGCCGGTTTGAGTCCACCGTGGGGTGCTGACATTGTGACACTGCGCAAAGTACTTTACTCGGTTGCACCGGCAAGTTCAATTCAGCTGTTTAAATGTAAATCGAAACCGTACATGTAAAGTATATTAAAATAAGTTTCTAGCTGTGTAAGCTTCTCTGAATAACGGTGTGTGCCAAGCATATGAATAATAATTTGTCTGTAATAATTAGCAGGCAGTGCCTATCGGAAGTCATGGAGTGTGCAATTTAATCTAAGAACACAGCGAAATGGTAATGATAATTTACAGTTACAGCGCTGACTCAGTCTTCGAGGGATATAAATATCACTTATCATTGTGAAACTGGCTATCACAGTTCATTTGTCGCCGACCATTTTGTGTCGAGGCTGAGCCCGATGCACTTGCTGTGTTTATTCTGGAGGTTCTCGTAGGAGTGCAGGACGCTCAAATGAAAGCCAGTCTGTGGGAAACCTGAATAGATTTCGGCATCGTGTGAGACAACGGATGTCACCCGTGGGAGCGCTGTTATTATTAAAGGAGAGTGAAGTCACTCCTCTTTTTCTGACCTGTTTCTTGAGGGCGGCATGAAAATAAGACTCAGTCGCCCCCTAACCCAGGACCCCCCCCCACCACCCAACAAAAAACTAGGGCACAGTTCTGTAGAGGCCCCGGCGAAAACAAGGTTCCGCTCTCCTACAGTATGTCCACTTGAGACACACTTCAGGACATTGTAATAAGGGCGCAAATCCATATCCAGCGGGAGGAAACGGAACCCGTCGAAGACAGGAAGTCGCAGGGGGAGGGGCAGTGCCTTGACCCCGCCCTCCCGGCTGCAAGGGCAGATTGTGCGGCGGCCTCATGTAACAGTTAAGGAACCGGACTTTTGAAACTCAGAAGTTGCGGGTTTTAGTCCCTGTTGGGGCACAGCCAGTTGCACCCTTGAGCCAGGCGCTTGGCCAAAATTGCTCCAATAAATATCCACCTGTATAAATGGAATGCTCTGCAAAAATTCTAAAAGTTGCATAAGTCACTCTGGAAAAGAGCTTGTGCTAAATGCCAATAATGTAAAATATTCAGCTTTATAACTGGATGCTATGCGAAAATGCTAAAAGTTGTATAAGTCATGCTGGATAAAAGCTTGAGCTAAATGCCAATAATGTAAAACATTGAGCTCTATACCTGGATGCTGTGGAAAAAATGCTAAAAGTTGCATATGTCACTCTGGATAAAAGCTTGTGGTGCATGCCAGTAATGTAAAATATTCAGCTTAAATGGATGCAATGTAAAATATAAGCTGGGTAAGAGTGTCTCTCATAATGGAAAGATGATTGTCTGAGGACTAGACGTTGGGGGGGTCCGCATGATAACATCAGATGGGATGGATTTCATTGTGAACATGCTCATGTGTCAGTAAAGGAGGGGAGAATCAGGGATGGGGGAGTGGTAGGAACAGGGATGGAAGAGTGATAGGAACAGGGATGGGAGGGGGAGGAAAAGGATAGGGGAGGGGGGAGGAGCATGGATGGGGGGAGCAGGGATGGGGAGAGAGGCAGAACAGGGATGGGGAGGGGGGAGGAACAGGGATGGGGGAGGAACAGGATGGGGGGGGCGGGTGGGGAGATTCAGAACAGGGATGGGGAGGGAGGCAGAACAGGGATTGGGGGAAGGAACAGGGACGGGGGGGGAGAGGCAGAACAGGGATGGGGGGGGGTGGGGAGAGGCAGAACAGGGACGGGGGAGGGGGGGAAGGGGGCATTTCGTTTTCAGGTCAGAGCACCTGGCAACAATTATCCGTGACTCATGCCGCTGCGTGCTTCGGCGTCTATCGCCGCGGCAACAGTCGGCTCGTCTGACGCTGATTGTATTAATTAGTAATACAGAAGGAGCGAAGGGGGAAAATCAGAGCTCCTGTGGGGGGGTCGGGAGAAGAGTGATTGTCACCAGCATGGAAATATCTGGGTGTGGGCAGTGGGACATGGGAGCGATGATATCGCTCTCTGTGCATTCATATACTCAGCCCTCCCTGCAATATCCTTTCTCAGCAACCTGTTGATTTCACGGGGATAAAAGACGCGCCAGTGGAGCGTGTCTCTGACGTCTGTCATTACACACACAAATAAGCCTCCGCAACATGTGATCCAACTGCTCCCAGTGAATATATCTCTGGGGAGAGTTTTCTATAATGAGTGGCATCCCCCCCCCTCCCCCCGAATCCTCCTGCAGACTGTACAGTAAACGCTTAAAACTGCCGGAAGAATACATTTTGTGGTTCGGTTATAAGCTGTATTTATATTTTGGCAACTGATTACTTGCATTTTATGTTCAGGTTTGATCACTTTAAACCATTACATGGTACACAGTGCATACTGATGTCGAAATTAAAAGCAGGCTGTATAGAAATCTCTCAGTGTTTTGGAACACCCTTCAGCTTCTGGGTTCTGGAACACCCTTCAGCTTCTGGGTTCTGGAACACCCTTCAGCTTCTGGGTTCTGGAACACCCTGCAGCTTCTGGGTTCTGGAACACCCTTCAAAACACCCCCAACCCATCTTTATGTGTGTGTGTGTATGTGTGTCAAAAAAAGAAAGAGTGAAAGAGAGTGTGTATGCATGCGTGCATGTACTTATATCCATTGGTGTGTGTGTGTTCGGGCGTGTGTGTGTGTGCGCGCTCATGCCAGCATCCATGTGTGTGTGCGTGTGTGTGTATACAAAAGAGGAACAACGTGTGTGTGGCAACACCTTGCTTGTTTGATCCTGATGTCGTTTGACCTGGTGTTAATGAGGCCACAGCAACATGTTTATATCTTTAATGGGAAGTGACACCGCCATCACCCCCCCCCCACCCCCCACCCCACACCCCATTCCCCCCCCCTTCCAATCCCCTAATCCCCCCCCCCCCCCCCGTCCCCCACCCCCCACCTCCCAGCCCCCTGCCCTCACCGGTCTCACCACACAGACCTGGGCCCCTTATCAGCCCGACAGGCAGGCAAGCGGGGGGAAGTGACATCACACCTACATCCATCTGCCCTGTCAGCCCTGAGGGAAGCTCTCATTGGGCGACGTGCCCTTCCATTTTCCTTCCCCATTTTCCATTTTCCTTCCCCATCTCTCCTTTACAGTAGAATAGCAGTCTCCTCCGAGTTTGCTTTTGGTTGTTTAGATCTTAGCACTTTGGGCTGCAAACATTATATGAAGGTACAATATTAATAATAACAACAACTATTATTATTATTATTATTATTATTATTATTATTATTATTATTATTATTATTATCCATCCATCCATTATCTATGCCCACTTATCCTGGGCAAAGTTGTGGGGGGTGCCCAACATGCGATGCGCAAGAGGCACCCAGGACAGGCTGCCAATCCATCGCAGGACACACACACCATTCACTCACACACACACTCATACCTACGGGCAATCTAGAGTCTCCAATTAGCCTAACCTGCATGTCTTTGGACTGCGGGAGGAAACCGGAGTTCCTGGAGGAAACCCACACGGACACAGGGAGAAAATTCAGACTCCACACAGAACATTTCAGAATCGCACCGATGAAAACTCCGCCCACCGCCCTTCAGAAATCTGTGTGCAGTGTTCTGACCTGCGGAAGGCCATCGTTTCCCGAGGTGTGCATTTGTGTGGCAGCCAAGCGCGACGCCGTCTCCTGTCGACACGTTTCTCGAAAATGTCTCCGCCAGTGAGAGGCTAATTGATTTAGAGACCTGGGGGAAGGGGGGGGGGGGGGGGCGGGGTTTGTTATTGGGGTATTACATTTAGATTTCCTGAAAAAGTCATGGAAACCCACGGGCCAGCTCCTGGAATTTGGTTTATGGGGAAAATTGCATTCAATTCAATTGAAAAACATGGCCTGGTTCCAGATTATTTGAGTGGTCTTCGCGTTTACAATATAATTAAATTGACGCTGTGGCGTGATATTCAAAACAAACAAACAATTTTGCTTTTCCCTTCATTATATGTATTTTTTTTAGAAGCCCTTATCTCTTTTTTTTGGGGGGGGGGCAGTTTGCAAGCATTGAGAGAGAGAGAGAGAGAGAGAGAGACAGAGAGAGAGAGAGCTTGTGTTCCTTTTTTGCTGATATACTGCACTGTATAGTACATGGTCAGACTATTTTACTGTGGTGAAATCTGACTGGGGGTCAGTGCTTTCTGTGGACCTGATGGGTCAGTGTTTTACTTGGAACTGACTGGGGTCAGTGTTTTGCTGTGGGGGAATCTGACTGGGGTCAGTGTTTCTGAAGCATTGTGGGGGAACTGACTGGGGGTCAGTGCTTTGCTGTGGGGGAACCTGACTAGGGGTCAGTGTTTTACTGTGGGGGAATCTGACTGGGGGTCAGTGCTTTGCTGTGGGGGAACCTGACTAGGGGTCAGTGTTTTCTGTGGGGGAACTGACTGGGGGTCAGTGTTTTACTGTGGGAAATCTGACTGGGGGTCAGTGTTTACTGTGGGGAAACTCTGACTGGGGTCAGTGTTTTACTGTGGGGAACCTGACTGGGGGTCAGTGTTTTACTGTGGGGGAATCTGACTGGGGGTCAGTGTTTTACTGTGGGGGAACCTGACTGGGGGTCAGTGTTTTACTGTGGTAAATCTGACTGGGGGTCAGTGTTTTGCTGTGGGGGAATCTGACTGGGGGTCAGTGTTTTGCTGTGGGGGAACCTGACTGGGGGTCAGTGTTATACTGTGGTGAATCTGACTGGGGGTCAGTGTCTTACTGTGGGGGAACCTGACTGGGAGTCAGTGTCTTACTGTGGGGGAACCTGACTGGGGGTCAGTGTTCTACTGTGGGGGAATCTGACTGGGGGTCAGTGTTTTGCTGTGGGGGAACCTGACCGGGGGTCAGTGTCTTACTGTGGGGGAACCTGACCGGGGATCAGTGTTTTACTGTGGGGGAATCTGACTGGGGGTCAGTGCTTGGACTGTCAGGGGGAACCTGACTGGAGGTCGTGTTTTACTGTGGGGGGAACTCTGACTGGGTCAGTGTTTGGGAACTGACGGGTCAGTGTTTTGTGTGGGACCTGACGGGTCAGTGTCTATGGGGACCGACGGACTGTTATGTGGGACTGACTGGTCGTTAGACCAGCAGCTATGCCCTGAGAGCGGTTCCGAACTAGCTTGTGACGAGTGAGAAGTGCCGAATCTGATGCTCAGTAAATGTGAAAATGTAGCTTTCACAGAGCAGTTGTTGCTGGGTGAGAACATCTGCTCCAAGCGAAACTCCCTTTGTGTGATGACCACCATGCTGAACCTGTTGATCTCATCGCTGCCAGCCTGATTAGGCTTGATTAGCGTTAGCGGGATTAGCCTTGCTTCGTGACCAAGGGTCACCACCAGCAGCTTCTTCGAGAGGGTGGAAATAAATGAAATAGAATTTTGAAGCCTCTTGCTGACAGTTAAGACAAATTCTGGCAGCTTTCTCTGTTTCTTTCACGCTGCGGCAGCAGACAGAATTGGGATTCAGTGGGAACTGTCGAATCCACCTTAGGGCCTGATTTACCACGACCTTTAGAATGCGCAATGCACAAAATCAATAACAAGACCAACGATTGGTCATTGATCATTGGTTGTATTATTGTGTGTGTGTGTGTGTGTGTGTGTGCGCGTGCGCAAATCTATTCGGTGTATTTCAATTCATATAATACATGTTAATTTGACATTTCGTTCTATAATGCATTCTGCAATAAATGTAGAACATTGCACACATAAAAGAGAAAATAATATATTTCTAAAATAGTTTTTTATTCTCTGGAAATAGGATTTTCCGCTATATTACTGTGTTATATTCCTATATAAGTTCTTTGTGAGGCAGACGTGATTTTCTCTACGCCTGCCGCACTCTACTCGATCGGGCACGGGGACTGGCCGTGCGCGGGTTATAGAATCCGAAATCCCAGTTTTGTCGCCCGTTTGCTCGGATTGGCTGGCTTCCAAAGGCCCGTTTCGGACAGCAGGGCGCTGGACGCGCGAATGCACCGGGTCTCCCTTTCAGCTCAGGGGTCCCTCTCCCGGACGATTTAGCGGTAAGGGAGCCCAGACCCTTTCGGTCGGACCCGTCAGGGAAAGCGAACTCTCATCGAGGGAGACACAATACGGTTACAGCGCGACTGCACCTGCCTCCCCTCGCCATAGAAACCAGCCGCCGCGGCAACCCGAATCCCGTCCCCGTTCCTTCATCCTCTGCAGCGTCCCGGCCTGATCGCGCCGCGTTCTACGCCCGCGCCTTTCATCCGTCCCCGTTACCGCGGAAACGGATTCGGGGCGCTCGCGCACAACGCGGCCCCGACCCGCCGCGGACAGGAAAATGTAAAACCCGGCAGCGGCGAGCTGTGAAGGACTTTAATGGCGCGGGTTCTGGTGGGCCTGCGGGGTCAGGGCGAACCCGCGCGTGGCCTGAATACAGATCTGCCCTCTGAAATATTCAGCGGGCTGGACCTGCTCGCCGGGAGGGTGCGCGGTGCCAGATATCGCTTCAGCTTCTGCTGCGGAACCAGGTGCCATTTTCAAAATCAAATTAATCTTTTGTGTGACATTTTATCTCTCCCTCTCGCTCTCTCTCTCTATATATATCTCTATATATATATATATATATATACACACATATATGTATATATATGTGTGTGTAAAATTATTATTATTTACTTTATGATTCACAGCTTGAGAGAGCAGACAAGCTGGACAGGTGAAGAGGGAAACCAGACTACAGAACTAGGCTCCAAAGCAGGTTCCAAAGCCTATGATCGACACGACAATGGTTAAAAACATGAAAGGGTTAAAAATACGAAAATCTCCAAATCAGGAATAGAAATACGTGCAATATGCATGACCTAATGCATTATGCATTGTATATATGAAACTTAAACAGGCTATAGATTGTGGCGTATATTCTAAAAATGCAGCATGCTTTAGTTCTGTTTTGCAGTTAAAATAATTCATATTCGGGGCAGATAATTCTTTATACGTAGCCTTTATCCAGATTTTCTGTTTATTACATCTGTATTACGCGATCCCAGGAACGATGTGTGGTTATGATGTTGATGGGAGTTAACCGAAATTAGTGCGGGTGAGGGTTAGCCCACTCTGCATTCTCTTTTGTTGGGGCAGGGGGGGGGGAAACTTCAAAACTCATGTTGTGTTGCTTTAGCTACATATGGTTGGGGTGCAAAACAGCTGCAGCACAAAAATGTTGGAATGTTGGGGTGCTGTACAACACGAAATGGCTCTTTGGGGTTTGACAACAACGGTGCGCCTGTGTGTATCAGGCTATCAACGCTTATGGTCACAGAAATAAACAAACGTTGATATTGAGATGGCTGATCAACAAAAAGAAAATACTACATTTAAAGAGAGAGAGACTGAGAGAGAGAGAGAGAGAGAAGGAGAGAAGTGTTGTATGTAAAAAGAGAGAGGAATCGGAAGGTGCTGCAGGGAGGGTTGCTTCTCTCACACAAAGAGCTAATTAAAAACGAGCGGAGATGAAGATGAACGGAGTACTTCAGAATCTATATCCGTTTTCCTACGCCCGGAGAAAGCGTGCAGCAATCCGCCTCTCTCTCTTTCCCTCTCTCCCCCCCACCCTTTCTCCCTCTCTCCCTCTCTCTCTCCTGCCCTCTCTCTCCCCACCCTTCCTCCCTCTCTCTCCCTGTAAAGTGGCATGTATTTTTAGAATACTCCACCTTCCCTTCTTGCTGAGTAGGCGAGCAAAGAAGCAAGAGAGAGAGAGAGATGGAGTGATGGGAAGATGAAGGAGAGAAGAAGAAGAAGAAAGGGGATGTAAAATCAAAGGTGGAATGAATTAGTGATGAAAAGAGGGGGGGAGAGAGATGAAACGGAGCTGGATGGGGTGGTGCAGCCACCAGAGAGTCCAGAGAGAGAGAGAGAGAGAGAGAGATAGAGGGAGAGAGCAATGAGGAGTGGGGTAAAAAGAAGACTCAAAAAGGAGAGAGGAAATGAGCTGTGTGTAGAGGAGGAAGCGATATATTAGGGACGGAGGGGTGATTCAAGGACGGGAGGACTGAAGGAGGGAAAAACCCTCCAGCCTGTGAATCAGACGAGCACATGTGTATTTAACTTTTTTTTTTCCTTATCTTCCAAAGGGCAGGGTCCATTAGATCTGAGGCTGGAGACCTGTTAGTTCTGCTTCTCATTAAAACTACTGAGGGTCCTGGGCTTGATCCCCCTTGACTCTTCCCTCTCCTTGACTCTCGCCCTATCTCTCTTTTCTTTGCTCTCTCTCACTCTCTCCTCTCGCTTCCCCCCAGGTCCATCTCTTTCTCCTTCTCTCTTCTCTCTCCTCTCTGCGCTCTCTTTCTCTTTTTTTTAAACCCCCCGTCATCTCACTGTTAAATCATTCCCTTTAATTTGAGTGCGGAGACGGATATAGACATGCTCCAACTCTTCGATGAGTGGCGGTTTTGGCACAGTGCTGAGAGAGGGGGGTGGGTTTGCATCCAAAAAAAAGCAGCCTATCTGTGCATTGTTTCTGAGCAGTGTGACGATAAATCACATACATATCAGACTAAAAACAACGGGAGCAGAAGAAGGAATTGATGTAGAATAAAAATGGCTGAGCTGCTGGGTGGCTCACCCTGTTAAGGTACAGTACTCTTCCAGTGTATGGATGGGCCCAATGGTCCAGTGTCAAATCTGGACCTCGTCAGGGTTTCAGTGCCAATGGTTCTTTGTACTCTATCTGCCCCTGCTGGTCAATTGTGAACCTGCGGTCTGCCTGCAGATCCACCAAGTGGCCAAAACTGGACTGCGTTTTTAAAGCTCACTTCCTGGTCTTGCTGAGAGATGCAGCTCACTAGCGCCACTGCGGTTCACTCCAGCACAGGTCTTCCAGACACCCCAGTCAATGGTAACAATACGGTCGAAATACATCAATAGTGTTTTTACACAAGAAAATGCAGGTGTACGTAAATGTTTTTTCTTTGTCAAATGTCTCTTCATGTGTTGATTTGTTAAGTCTTTGTGCTATTTGGACAAGATTGTAATATTTTGTGGACGAATCAGGGACAGCTTACGTCACTGCCAAGTCACTGTATCTCATGCGCTTAGTGGACGACTGGACTTCATGGCCATATAAGGGTCCCCCTTCTCCCTACAGCACTTTATCTGGCTCCATCTTGTACGACATGGCGGTGCCCACAAACTGAATTTCCCGGGCTTCAAAATGGTTTTCACCAAGCCTGTGAAGAGTCAACGGGTGGCGTCGCAGTGACTTGCTCCGTGTTTTTCTACGATCTTCGAGAGCCGCAGGTGAAATGTGTTCCTCCAGCTCACGTGTGACGTGGGCTGGGGTGCGATCAGCGGCTGACGCGTCACGCTTCGGAGAACGCCCGCAGCAGCGAGCTACTGACCACACTGGGGGAAATAAGCAGAAGAAACAGAATCTCTGACAAAAGGGACACTTGGGCATGGAATTTCACGTTCTGCTGCACTCCAGAATCCTGAGACGCTTTACGTTCCATTTTTGATTTTCAATTTTATATGTACCGCGCTTTTTATAGATAAGTGTTGCGAAGATGCTTTGTGGAGTAGCACAAGGAAAATTTGGCAAAAACCAGGCCTGATTCTGCTTTGCTGATTCTACCCGTTCAGCTCCACTCACAGTAGAGCTGCAGCACCATGGACAGCTCCAGCCCCACTCACAGGAGAACTGCAGCACCATGGACAGCTCCAGCTCAACTCACAGGAGAACTGCAGCACCATGGACAGCTCCAGCTCTGCTCACAGGAGAACTGCAGAACCATGGACAGCTCCAGCTCCACTCACAGGAGAGCTGCAGCACCATGGACAGTACCGGCTCTGCTCACAGGAGAGCTGCAGCACCATGGACAGCTCCAGCTCCACTCACAGGAGAGCTGCAGAACCATGGACAGCTCCAGCCCCACTCACAGGAGAACTGCAGAACCATGGACAGCTCCAGCTCTGCTCACAGGAGAGCTGCAGCACCATGGACAGCTCCAGCTCTGCTCACAGGAGAGCTGCAGCACCATGGACAGTACCGGCTCTGCTCACAGGAGAACTGCAGAACCATGAACAGCTCCAGCTCCACTCACAGGAGAGCTGCAGCACCATGGACAGCTCCAGCTCTGCTCACAGGAGAACTGCAGCACCATGGGCAGCTCCAGCTCTGCTCACAGGAGAACTGCAGCATCATGGACAGCTCCAGCTCTGCTCACAGGAGAACTGCAGCATCATGGACAGCTCCAGCTCTGCTCACAGGAGAACTGCAGCACCATGGACAGTACTGGCTCTGCTCACAGGAGAACTGCAGTACCATGGACAGTACTGGCTCTGCTCACAGGAGAACTGCAGTACCATGGACAGTACTGGCTCCACTCACAGGAGAACACAGGCGGGGTGGTAGCTGTGGCCTAAAGGCAGTCATCACAGCTTCTACCCACTGCCTAATTTATGGGCTCTGTAGAGGCCAGATCCTGACTTTTAACTCACTGGTCATTTCATGTTTTTCTCAGAAAAAATGCTCAAAGGGAAAAGCAGTATGAGCCAATGAAGGCTCCTGTTCCTTTAGCTGTTATACTTTATTCTAACAATTGTAAAATTTATTCATAAATTAAGAACAATCACTTGAAGGCTTGAATGCGATATTGTACTACGGTGCATTGAATCAGTCACTTTGTTATGTTATTTCAATACATTTTTTGACAGTAAATCCAGTAGTCGGAGATTCATGCTTGGGGGAGTTATTCTTTATTTAGCAGCAGAAACAGCGGGGCAGGATTTCTCCGGTGAGAAGCTGACAGGGCGACCCCCACAGAAGCAGGGTAGGGAGTAATGAGGAGCTCCAGGGTGTTTCCCACCCCCTCCCCCTCTCTTTTGCTTGTTTGCTCTGTCCATCATCTGCCTGTTTACAGACCCACTACCCCCCCTTCCACCCCCTCCCCCATACCTGGTGCCTTTTCTGGATGTTTCTCCTCCCTGCTTGGCTGGACCCGCTGCTGAATATTAATTTGGCCTGGAAGGATGCGCTGTCCGTGCTGCGTTTTTATGCTGCAACGGCAGGGGCGGGGTGGGGGGGGATGGGGGGGCATGGTAATGTGTGGTGGGGCAAGGAGGCGTGGTGTCCTTCACCAGATTTCATGCCGGCTTCTGCTCCTAGTCATTCCATTTCGCTCAACCCCCCCCCCCCCCCCACACCCCAGTCCTACTCATGTCCTTGTCACAGTTTGCCATACAAATAAAAGCATTATACAAATACAATTGATTTGATTTGATTTGATTTGACACACTGCTAAATTAAGTCACAGTGTATCGGGATTTTGTGCTCACAGCTAATTACCTATTTGAGCCAGGGTAACCGGTGGAAACGAATGCCCCACACACACACGGAATGCTAGTGCCCCCCACCCAGCACTAAGACCAGTACAGGCTCCTTATAAGCCAACAAAGGGCGCCTCATTTTGTCGCAGTGCTGCTAAGCAATGATAAATGTTAAATGTTAAGCAATGGTAAATGTTAAATGTCAAATCAACTCCGATAGATAGAGTAAATTTGACTTTGAGCAAAAACACTAAATCCTCTTCGGACCGACTTGAATTGGAGCCAAGCGTATTACTGCGTAGGTATTGTATATTTACCTGACCTGAGTGCGGTCGAGCATTTATGGGATGTTGTGGAACGACGTGCCTGAGAGTTTTCCACCTCTGTCAGGGAGTGTTTCTATCGATCGAGTTCTTAGTTGTTCTCCTGCAAGCCTCTAGATGCTGGTGGACTCACGCTGCTCATACTGGACACATTAAGCTGTCCTGTGGCTCAGCTGCTGGACCATTGAACTAACGGGGGAAGAAGGAGAGAAAAAGCTTGGAAAAGAGGGAGGAAGAGAGAGGAAGAGGAGGGAGTGATGGATCGGGAGGGGAAAGGAGAGATGGAGTTAGGAAAGAGCAGTCGTGTAGTCCTGTTGGTAGAGCATTGTGCAAACTACGCAAAGGTTGTGGGCTCCATCCCTGGGGACTACAGTATATATACTGAAAAACGTATGCATTCATGTACAGCACGTTGCATCTGTATACACCTATCTCTCTAATTTCAGTTGAACAGCACATACACTCCTTGCCTGTCTGGCCCACATGCCCCCCCCCCCCCCCCATTGCACTAACCTGTAGGACTGGGTACAGCAAAAAGGTTTCTGGGGCAATTAGCCATCGCATTCGTTTTGATTCTCTCATTTTAAATGCCCTGGGCCTGATCTTTGACTGCAAAGGCACCCGCAAACAAAGAGCAATCCCACGGCGGGCGTGTGATATCTCAGTGTTAGCCGACGGCTCAGAGGGCTCGCGGCGGCTAAGCGCGGCGGCTGAGCGCGGGCGTGCGTTCCTGCCGCTGCGGACCCTTCGTCCCGCGCGTTCGCCGAGCTGAGGTTCCGCCTCCGACAGCCGTCTCGGGGTCTGGGGCAAACAGCCTGTCCGACGCCGACGGCCCAGGGACCGCTAATCCCTGATGTTTGCGTGGAGACAGGAGGAAAGCCCAAACAGGAAGCGGGGAGCTTGGATGCGCTTACGAAACGGAGTCACGGAACGTTCCGGGCCCTTGACCCCCCTCGGTCAGCCTCCAGTTTGGGCCGTCGGGTCTCTGGCGGTTTCTGGGTATTCGGCGACTGTACGCTGACTCCTTTAAACACAAACGCATCTGTGTTTGTGTTAAACGCCTCCCCAGAACAGCTGTCAGAAAACAACACACGGCACGCTTGGAGAAAACGGATACGAGAAGAGGTCTTGCGAGTTTGTGGCAATCCACAAGGTTTGGGTTTTTTATTTTAATTGTTTATCCGGCTTCTGGCTACAGGCCCAAGGATTGTTATACAGAAGGAGCGAAAACAGTGCCGTTCGTCTCTGAGCCGTGTGACGGGGGCGTCCAATAAGAGCTCTTTTTAGCATTCATGCATAAAAGCCACTGTGTGTGCTCTTTGTAATAACTGTGATTGCGCAGCTGATGAGGAAGACTATTATTATTACTGCCAACACGGGATAATGATTGTTATAAGCCTGCTTATATTACCAGTACTATTATTCTTGATATTGTTATTATTGTTGTTGTTGTTATAATGATGGTGATAATGAAGATCATGAAGATGATTATGATTGCTAGTTTAAGAGCACGCTAACTCCGTGCGCTGAAAAATTCAGAGGTGCACTTTATGCCGCAGAAAGATTGTGGGGAAGCTGAGAAAGGAGTAGCCATGGTGTTGCCATGGGATACACTCATTTTATCATCTCCGGCTTGGCTTGACCAGAGAAGGCTTGCAAACAAGAGAGGACGGCCGTCCGAATACTCCCTCCATTGCAGTGGAGTGACTTATCTGGATGTACATATGCAAGCTGTGCGGGTGACTGAGAAGAGCGGCATCTTCTGCCCTGGTATCTCAGAATCTAACCCAAGATTCTTTGCGCCAACCAGATGCTCAGAACAATGCAATCATTGTGAACACCGGATGTCCTGTTTGGTGAACCAAGTCAGTGAAGGATTTTGCCGTCTGGTTGGTCTAACGCAGGTATACACAAATCTGGCCTCCGGGGGCCAGTAGTTCTGCTGGTTTGCATTCTTCCCCTCTAGTCAGGGACTGATTGGTGCACCAGGTGAGTGTAATCTCAGGCCAATCAATGACATCACTCGACGACATCACTGCACTATGGACTATCAGGCAGAAGAGAACACCAGCAGTGCTGCTGACCTTGAGGGCCAGAGTTGAGCATCCCTGGTCTGAAGTGTCTGTGTTGCCCCCCACTGCTCTTGCTTACTGTCAAGGAGCACAACGGAAATAAGAAAGGAAAGCACTGTTGTCGCAGGTCACCCTGGGATGCGGAAGAGGCTGTATCTGGAAGGCGACTCGTGTGTTTGATCTCAGCCAATGAGAGCAGGGACCTTCGTGTCCAAAACATTTGAAGCCAGCCAATGGGATCAGAGACCGTTGTGACCGAGGCATCTGAAGCCAGCCAATGGGAGCAGGGACCGTTGTGTCTGAGGCATCTGAGGCCAGCCAGTGAGAGCAGGGTATGTTGTTTCCAAGGCCTTTGAAGCCAGCCAATGACAGCAGGGACCGTTGTGTCTGAGGCATCTGAAGCCAGCCAATGAGAGCAGGGTATATCGTTTCCAAGGCCTTTGAAGCCAGCCAATGACAGCAGGGACCGTTTTTGTCCAAGGCATCTGAAACCAGCGAATAAGAACAGTTGCCATTGTGACCGCAACATCTGAAGCCAGCCAATCAGAGCAGGGACCGAACGGGTCCTGCTTCGTCCCTGTGTTCTTATTTGCGGAATATTAGACCTCCGAACATTCAGAAAAGGAGTGAACTCCTCTCCCGCCGCTCAGGAGCAGAACATTCCCTGTCTGCAGGGGCCTCTCTGAGGCCTGTCCCGTCGTTCTTGCCCCCGCTGTTTTAGGGGCTGTCGTTTACATGCTGACCCTACATGGCCGGGAGCGTTCGGTCACAGCGACCCGAACAGAACCGCCTTCGCGTTCATCCTCTTGAGCGCCCGTATCCATGGAGTTTGTTTAGGCTTAATTAATCCCCGCGAGCGCACGGGCCTGGAGAGTCTCATAAACAAAGCCGTGACCGGTCACTGCATCCGCTAAAGACCGCTAGAGCCAGAGCACTGTCAGGGGCGCACGGGGCTCTGAGCAATGTTCCCAAATGCTGCTGATATCCTTTAGCATGGGTGGGGGAGGGTGAGAGAGGGGGAGATGAGGGGGGGGTGAGAGAGGGGAAGAGGGGGATGAGAGGGGGAAGACGGGGGGGTGGGAGGGGGAGACGGGTAGACGGGGGAGAGTAGGAGTAGTTCAACATCCCACAGTTCCTTGCATAGCTCTGTTTCCAAACACCAGGAAAACAGGTGCTGACGATTCAAGTATGGAGGCTGTGGAGAAGGAACCGGGCTGGTGTTAAAAAAGTTGCTGTTTCATGGCTTAAGCAGCGTGTTCTTGCTGCATGTTTTGACACGTGTGTGTGCATGCCTGTATGTGTGTACGTGTGTGTGTACATGCATGTGTGTACGTGTGTGTGTACATGCATGTGTATGTGTGTGTACGTGTGTGTGTACATGCATGTGTGTGTGTGTGTACGTGTGTGTGTACATGCATGTGTGTGTGAGTGTATGTGTGAGAGAGAGACGGTGAGAGATAGAGAGATGGTAAGCACTTATGTGTGTGTGTGGAGATTTGTGCTTGTGTATGTATTTATGTATGTGCAATGTGTGTGTGATGGAGAAATGAGAGAGAGAGAGAGAGAGGAGAGAGAGAGAGAGAGAGAGAGAGCAGAGAGAGAGAGAGAGAGAGAGAGAGAGAGAGAGCGAGAGAGCGAGAGAGAGAGATAACGGGTGATTGCAGTTAGAACTGAAGTGAATGATAATGTGTCCGGGCCCAGCGGGCCGGCGCTCCACCTCTGTCCCGCCGTCTCCTCTGCTCCCACCGCCCAGAAAAGTACGGCAGGCCAGAAGGCCGGAAGGCCGGAATAACAGAACTGTTGAGCGGGAGGCTGTGACTTTAACCCCGCTCGCGTCCGTCACGCGCGCCTCGCGAACAACTGCCGCGGAAACCGCGAACGGAGAACATCGGGGGGGGGGGGGGCATAATGGAGGTGCAATCGGAGGGTTACCGTGGAGCGTGCCAACGTATTGGGGGGAGAGACGAGCCGTTTAATTAAGGGCCGAAAGGAGGTGGAGCACAAAACCCAGCTTTGCACGCAAAAAAGAGAGAGAGTGGGAGAGAGAGAGGGAGAGACAGAGAGGGAGGGGGAGGGAAGGGGAGAGAGAGCGAGCGAAAGACATAGAGGCAGAGGGAGGGAAGGGGAGTGAGAGAGAGCGAGAGAGGGAGAGAACAAGAGACAGAGACGGGAGAGAGGGAGAGAGGGAGAGAGAGATGGAGCTGTATAACGTGTCAAGGCTCAGTGAAATCAGCTCAGTAAACACACGGAACAAATGTTCACAGTGGGACAAACACGCACCCACACTCTGTGCCTAAAATGAATGATATAAACACAAGCAAACAGACACACACACATATATGCACATAAATACACAAACACACACACACACACACATACATGCCAAAAATATACACATTTACACAAGCAAACAGACACACACACACACAAACATGCACATAAACAAACACACAGAGACACAGAAAAACACACAAACATTCACATAAACACACGCGCACACGCACACAGAAATATTCACATTCACTTAAATTCACACATTGCTTATATGCTTTTGATCTTTGGGTAGGCTTATATGAATGATGCACAAATAAAAAATTACATCGGTGTCTTCACGAACGTGCAAACCCGTGTAGACATCCTTGATTAAGCGCATGAATTAATATTCACCAATCATAAAAGGAGATGATTAGATATGCTTTTAGCCGACCGCGTTATCCTCTTTTGATGCGCGCGAGGTTTCGCTGATGTCTGGGAACCCCACTGGGCATTTTTAAAACGTTCTGAGACGCAGTCTGTTCAGATTCCCGAAACAGCGACGGCTCCACTTAGCGTTTCAGAAAGAGCGCCGTCGACTTCTCTGCCCTCGCTCGCCATCACCCCTCTCCCATCCCTTTTATGTTCTCATATTAATCTGTTTTCTGTCCTTTCTTCCATCCCTCCCTCTCTTTCATTCTGTTCTCCCTCCTTCCCACTCGCCCCCCTCCCCTTCCCTCTAACAACCTCTAAAGGACTGGAGAGACTGCAAAAGAGGGGGGTGGGGGCGTGTCTGTAAAGGTTAGCGTTTCCTGCTGGTATTGCAGAAAGGCACTCCTCCTCCTCCTGCTCTTTAGAGTCGTACTACTGAAGAGGAGTGCTGGGTAACCACCGGGCACAAGCAGCAAGACCTCCTGCTCCAGGGTGGTACTGACGTGCCACCCTTACTAAAACTGGCATACATGTCCCTTAGTGTAATTATTTCCAATGGAAACTTTCGCTTGTGCGAACACTGTCTGTAAACATGTGCAGATGCACACACACACACACACACACAGGGTCTGCTGGCTTTTGATATTACTTAGCACTGATTAATTAAAGTGGTTGGTGACTCCCCAGCACCAGGGGTAGAAGCCAGCTCAAAAGTGCATGATCAAAAGTATCAGGACACCCCTTTGTCTGGGGCTGTTTTCCATGGTTTCCCTAAATTCCAGTGAAGGCAAATCTCAGTGCTACAGCTTACAGTCACATTCTAGACGATTCCATGCTTCCCTAACAGTTTGGGGAAGGCCCTTTCCGGTGTCAGCATGACAATGCCCCCGGGCACACAGCGAAGACCATATAAAAATGGTTTTGTCAAGAATGGTATGGAAGAACTTGATTGGTCTGCACAGAGCCAAATACTGGCGTTCACAGCTGAACCACATCAACACAAAAATTACCTTAAAAGTGACTGTAATCATTGTAGAAATGTAATATACTGTTATATTTGGTGAATATTGTTCTATTTTTTTGGAGCAGGCGTAATGAGAAGTATAATTCAGTGCAATATACTGCAATATCTGAAAGGTTTTATATTTGCCAATACATTATGAAGTGAAATAATATTTATGGTTTTGATAATCTATTTTATTTCAGAATATTATATAATAGCCTGTTTCTGTAACAGAAACAGAAGGTAAAGGGTAGGTACTAGTGAGTTTGACGCCATAGTAATCTCACTTGACCTGTCCCATGGCTAAAATTACTGACAAACTCTGAGGATTTAATGGCTATCAGACTGCCTGAAATACTGTGTTACTAGATGGTTAGCCTGGTGTTAGCCACAAGCATCATACCATCTCTGAAACCATCACGAAAATGAACAGGTAAAGATCCATCCATTATCTATACCTGCTTACCTTGAGCAGGGTCACGGGGGGTGCTGGAGCCTATCCCAGCATGCATTGGGAGAGAGGCAGGAATACTCCCTGGTGGGCTGCCAATCTATCACAGGGCACACACACCATTCACTCACACACTCGTACCTGTGGGCAATTTAGGGTCTCCAACCTGCATGTCTTTGGACTCCCGGAGGAAACCCAAGCGGACACGGGGAGAACATGCAAACTCCGCACAGAAAGGGATTCGAACCCAGGACCTTCCTGCGGTGAGACGAGAGCGCTACCCACAGCACCATCATGCTGCGCTGATTTTTCATTTTAATTGCTTTTGTAATGAAATATCCATCAAACAGCCAAGAATGGATTTATATCGTGATGCCAGTGTGTGTAATGAATGTTATATATATACGTATATATATAATTTTTCATAATTCACGATTCTACAGCTTTAAAATCTTGCCCATGTTCCATCGGTTGCCCTCGCCCCGTCGAAATCCAGGAAAAATGGAAACGTGGGTTGAAATTCGCAGATGGTCGCCATTAATTAATCTACCTCGGTGAAATGTGGTGGATGACGCAGGCCTGTACCCGAGTGTGATTAACGCTCTGGCAACCTGAACATTCAGACCCCTCCGTAAAATATTATCATGAAAAAATAAAACCCAACAGCTGAATTAATGAACAGGAATGTTAAACACATCAGCAAATCTAACTTGTACGTGTAATATAGCGCCACAGTGTACGTAAATCACATTAGTTGTCATTGCGCACCTTGTCATAATAAAGATAAATCAAATGTAATGTAGTTACAGAGGCTGCTGAACCATTTCTAATTTATCCCGCATGGCATCGGTTCTAGAACAGGGTCTTGTGCAGGCTTGGGGCTGAGCTTAAGAGGATCACCGGGATTGAAACATGGCCGCCATCGGTTGGAAATGGCTAGCACCCCAGAGCCCGCTCATGATTGGCCTGATTGGGGGGGGGTGGGGGGGGGGTCAGTTCCACTTCAAATCAGTCAATTCAGTAGGCTGAAATTGAAATAATTTTAACTGGGAAAAAGGCCCATGATATTCCATTAGGATTTTTCAATTAATGAATTGAATTTCAATTAATCTTCTTAATTGAGTAAATTTACATAGAACTTGAGTTGTGTAGATCTTTATTTAACCTTTTAGGAGAACTACAAACCTCATTCTGCTCTGCTGTGTTGAGTATATAACCTTGTTCTCCTCCAAAATCTTGTATTTACCTGTGTTTATTGATGTTAAAAATAAGCAAGGGAACTGTAATACGGGCGTTCATTATTAATAAAGCATTAACAATTTTCACCGTTATCTAAAATGTTACCAAATAAAATACGACCTGACTTGGAGTATTTTGTTCATTAATTTGATGCCTCTCTTGGCATTGCTGAATTGCCTGGAAGTGGTATTGAATAAAAGACAAGAACACAATAATACCTGGAAGGAGAACAACAATTATCAATCTCTTCATTACAAACCGCAATCCTCGGGGAAGGCCGCGCGCAAGTGGACTTGGGTGACATGAGAGGCGGGATAATTCAGCTGTCTCCAATCTCCTCAGTTCAAATCGTGCTGGCCATCACAGATCGCAATTTTTAGTACCCCAAGGGCCGATTCTATTTAATATTTTCTGTCCGTTATCCTTATTTTTATCTGTCCATCCATCTATCTGTTCATTTATCTAGTTGTGGGATTGGGCAATATAGGGAGACTCGCTAAAGATCGGTAAAAACATGGACTTATTATCAAGTGTGAAATGCCCAAAATGCAAGCCGAATTATGACTGAAACTTTCATTTGCCTTGATATTTGAGTTCATGCATTTTTATATACCAGTATGCGGATCTTCTATATTTCTTTACTTGGTTGTTCATATCGTAGTGATGCTCCTGATTTCATATTCTATGGTAAAGACAAAGGTGCAAACTTTTTCCATCTTTTTTTTAAGGAGAGGTGATAAATCTTCTGACAAATGACACGATGAAGATTTACCAACAACTGGATAACGGTGAAACTACTCAACCGGTGGATATCGATTTTCAAAGAGCGTTAAGCATCCTGCACTCCTGTCAGAAAAATTCACTGTCAAACAATGACCAAAAATTTGGGGAGAGGACAGTCTGCATGTGCCTGGAGGACTGTGCAGGGATTGGCTAAAGGCACGTCTCCATGGTAATCCCGCTGTCTCTCGTAAGACTCATTTGAGTGGAATTATTCGGGATCTGGATACAGAGCGGCAGCTTTCCCGAGCCCTCTAATTCGACCGCGGAGAAATTTAGGACCACAGTTCAGAGCGAGGTCACCTGTGGGTTTGGCCAGGGGGCGGGGCCTAACGGCGCTTTACTTCCTCATCAACACTGCAGCACTCCTGCGGCATTCAAAATTTCCTGTTTATTTTATGCAAATTCTTATGTAAATTATGTCATTATGCAAATGATGTTAGTTCTTAAGTGAACGCCTAACTTTTAGAGGAACTCTGATAGAGGCATCCGATGTTGCTGTGCTGAAGTGCCGACATGCCCCCAAAGACCAGCGGACCCTGCAGCCCTCCAGGACTGGAATTCGAGACCCCAGATTTATGGCTAAAAAGCGCTACCCCACCGTGTCCTCTCTGAAGGCCACTCCCCCTGAAGAAAATATTCCATAACTGACCTTTTATTATGAATAGCAATAAAACCTTGAATAGCAATGGCAGCAATAACTCTGAATGACAATGGATGCAAAATCACCGAAGAACTTTTCCATAAACATATATTCATCTGCTTATGAACTCCGGGGAGGCAGTCGGACCCGGGCGAAGTGCGAAATCGGCAGAGCCCACATTGCGATGCATTCATTGTCGCTTCTTCTGGGGCGCCCCCTGTGGGTAATGAATAGAGGATGTGGGCCAGGACGGCGCGAGGCGGGAGTGCGGTACAGAGATACTCCTCGCCCCCGGGGCCCCGAGCGCTGGACGGATTAGGCCAGCGGGTGGCTGGCGTCTCAGTGAAGGGTCTGCAGCCAGGGGCTCAGTGATGAATATCAGCCATCAGTGCATTTCTGAGGACTCAGTGTCTCTGTAGCACAGAGGCACAGACCACACATGGGCTCATACACACACACACACACTCACACACACACACACACACACTCACACACACAGGCATACATAGAGTACATAAACACACACATACACCCACACACACACACTCACACACACACTCACACACACAGGCATACATAGAGTACATAAACACACACATACATTCACACACACACACACACACACACAGGCATACATAGAGTACATAAACACACACATACACTAACACACACACACTCACACACACACACACAGGCATACATAGAGTACATCAACACACACATACACTAACACACACACACACTCACACACACACACACAGGCATACATAGAGTACATCAACACACACATACACTAACACACACACACACTCACACACACACACACAGGCATACATAGAGTACATCAACACACACACTCACAGACGCACGCACACACACACACACACACTCATACACACACACAGCACACACACACACACACACACTCATACACACACACAGCACACACACACACACACACACTCACACTCACACACACACACACACGCACACTCACACTGTGGCTGAGTGCCAGGTGTGCGCTCTGTTCTGAGCAGATAAAAGCAGTGAGTGCTGGTGGGGTCAGAACTGGGCGGCGTACTGTTAACCTTTCAGGCTCCAAAGAAGAGCCCGACTCCCGGAGCGAGAACAACACACTCCGCCAAAAACAGACCCCAACAGGGCCGTCACGCGGGGGTGGGGGGGCGGGCATGGTAAATGGAGGCAGAGGGGGTGGAGCAAGGGGGCCTAGGTGGGGCCACAGACAGGCCTGGGGGACTAGGGGGTCAACCCAAATTCAGCACATCACCCTTGGTCCACCTGCGCCTTCATAAAGGAGAAACGCCCTGGGAATCACCAGATGGTACTCAGCTGAGTGTGTCTGCAGGTGAGGCGGCCGCTGTCCGTGGTGCTGAAGACCTCCCAGGACAGACTGATGGCAGGAAGACACCCGGGCAAGGCCAGTATTTTCAGAGGGGGATTTTCATAATCATGCATCATCTGTCCTATTTGTTTATTCTCTGTGCATATGCTTTAATTTTTTTAGGTCACCAAAACTCACGATGAAGGGGAAATAAATGATATTTTGAAGATATTAACGACTACGTTTCAAGGAAATTAGTTTGTATTTGTGTGTGCGTTTGTACGTGCGTGTGTGCAGGTGTGCGTGCGTGCGTGTGTATGTGTTTGTGTGTGCGTGCGTGTGTGTGCATGCGTGCGCAAGCGACAGCCTCTTTGCAAGCCTGTTGTTGCCTGGTTACCGCACCCAAGTGCATCACAGCTCAGTGCCAGACTCCTAAACTACATCCTGTCCTGAGTCACCCCCCCCCCCCCACCCCCAAACCCCTCACACGCCCCGCACCCCCCACCTCTGCTATTGCAGCACCTCACCTGGGCATGAACCGTATGAATATTTATGCCCTGTTCGCGGGCTTATTTATCTTGGTCCGCGGCTGGAGGATGGCGGGCTGTTAGAGAGGTTCAAACGCTGGGCGATCCTGAGGGGTGTGGGCGTGTCCCGGCCTCGGCAGGGGGTGGGGCTGGGAGCGGGGTTAAGGTCACCTTGGGCTGACGTCTGAAAACTGTGCTTAACGCGCCCTACTCCGAAGGGGTTCAGTCACTAGGGGGCGCTCTCTCCGGGACGGTGGCCAAGGACCTACAGCGGAGGTTCAAAAGCAGGGCGTGAAGAGTCAGGTTTTTGTGGATTCCGCCCAATCGGCAGTCAGTTTAAGCCTGGAAAATGAGGTGTGCAGGTCCGCCCAGCCGGTGACTTAGATTAATCGCTTGCTAGTGCAGAGGACTGAAAAGCACCAGAAACTGCAGTTTTCCGAAGCCTTCCAATGCAGGAACGTGTGCCAAGCCGCTCCTCTTGTGCTAAAAGACCTTTTGTGGAAGTGGAGAAGCCACACAGGAAACTGTGGTTTAAGACTGAGAATGTGAGTCCCTCGAGGTCTACTCTACCTGATTAAACAAACGGTAAATAGAGGAAAAGGCGAATCTTCAGCGAGGAATGTCTTCTGACCTTTGATGGTGGCCACAGGGAGGGAATCTGGAAATGAGTGAGTCATGTTCTTCTTACCTGACCGCGAAATAAAACTCTACATTGGGGGAGCCATGCCTGTTACTTACACAGATGCATTTGCCCTTCACTCTTTAAGGTGTGAGGTCACAAATATGTGATTAGAATGTTCTTAACTGAACATTCTAACGCTGATGTAGCAATCGACAGTGGGGACTGAAAGCAGTGGAGCTCTAGAACACTGGTTTAGCTGTTTGAAAAACAAACAAAAAAACAGTCCAAAAAAGCCTACTCTTCAAAGGGCTAAGGACCGTATGCCATCGAGTACGCCTCTCCTCTCCCCTTCTCTCCGAGGACATCGGCGTTGTGCGGGCGCCGTCTGTTCTCACGCCATTAAAACGTGTCACCGCGGGACCGAGGTGGGCGTGGGCAAAAAACAGCCACGGCAGCAAGACGGGAGAAAAAAACCGGCGTGAAGCCAAAACTCGATGTTGCAGAAGGCTGCAAAGAGCGGTGCTGTTTTTAGCTCGCCTCCAGCACAGTCAAAAAGATGTTTTTTTTTTGTTGTTGTTGTTTTTTTGCTTCTGCTGCTATTGCTAATGCTGGTAGAGCTAGCGCTAACGCGGTTAGCGGCTTTGGGCCGTTTATAGCTCATGCGTAAGCCAGCCGGTTGCAGGCCGCTGTGGCGGTGGATCTGAGGCCTAAAAACAGAGGCGCGTAGCCGCTGCATGCTAATTTACCCTAACGCTAACGTTTCTGCTGTCGCTACCGCTGCCTCTGCTAGCGCTAAAGGGAATACCACTCGCGTATGAAGCAATACACTGTATGATGTGTTACAAATACTGTTACATAATATTTGAAAAATTTAGGAGAGACATATCGTTTATAAGCCACGTGTGCCATATATTATACACATAAGCAAATATATACACTTTATTTATTTATGCATATACTCATTTGGGTGTGTGTGTATATAAGTTATATAGAATGTACCATATGTACATACACACACACACACACACACACACTCCTTTATAAGTGATAGATATATAAAGTAAGGCATTCAGAATGCTGAACTGCTGCACTGTTGAGTCAGCAGTCATAGATTTTGAGAACTCCGGACACGTCCCGCTCAGTGAAAAATGGTCCGAATCTCCTATCCGGCTTCCCTCCCACCCCCCCTCCCCCCCCCATTGGTCCCGTGTGACCCGTGAGGAGGAGGCCTCCGACAGCTTAACGAGTGTCCGGGATCAATGAGTTTAATTAGCGAGAGATGCGCCGCTCCAGCCTCCCGGGGGGGGGGGGGGGTCGAATCAGAACCCGGCTGCTCGAGAGTCCTGAAGATCAGCGGTGTAGACAGAGAAGTGGGGGGGCGGGGTGTTAAACAGCACCTAATGCCCCGGTACCGTTCTCACGCCTGCTCTCTTCGCCTCTGGACCAGCTGGGCACCTCCACCTTCCGCTGGGGGGGGGGGGGGGGGGCCCTGGTCACTCAGCGAGCGCCGACCGGCTCCCGGCTATGGGCAGAGAGAGGTGAACTCCTCCTGCGGTGGGGCCCACCTGCTGCAGTAGCGCTGTGCGGCCTGTAGGGGGTGGAGAATAACCGTGAGAGGTCCAGGACGTCCGAGCAGCAGTGGATCCCCCGCACACTGCCCCTCACACAGAGGCACACACTGACTGTAACGGTCACCCCCAGAAATGCAATCGGTGCTTTCAGACAGCGAAAGTTTAAAAAAAAAGACTGTTTAATAAATGAGCAGAGGAATATTTTAAATGAATGTTTCATGGCATGCGGTCTATCCCTGATACGCGCTGGAGAATGCAGAGTCGGCGTTCCTCGGGAGAGGCGCGCTCGGAAACAGCTCCCCTCGTTGTTCTCGGGAACAACAGCCCCGAAAAACCCGCCGCGCCGCCCCGCCCCCGCGGGGCGGCGGATAAATATTTACCGAAGCGGATTTTTTGGGTCGCGGGACGGGGGGGGGGGGGGGGGCGTCCGCGCGATTGTTCGTCCGAGCTCCGCCCCCTGCCGCGGGGCCCCTGGTGGCGCGTGCCGGGGTCAGATTCCAATGAGGGGGGGGGAGGGGGGAGGGGGGGTGGTCAAAGGCGCGATTGTTACTGATGGAATGCGTCGAGGAGGGGGGGGGGAGTGTGGGCTAGGAATGCAGTTTTTTTTGGAGGTTTCGGATCCATGCCCCTCGTCCGATGATGGCCGTGGGCTCCCGGACCCTGGACGCTCGGAGAATGTCCCTCTCTGTGAGCCCCGGCGCTGAGGAAGCACTTCCCCACTCTCTAACGCTCCAGAGCAGAAGGTATTCCCATTCCTCTCCCTCCCACTCCGCGGAGAGCGCGGAGAATTCTGCCTCTGTTCCGCGCGGAAGGCCGCGGTTCGGGGAACCAGTCGGCGGGCGGAGCGCCTCGCGATGGTCACGCGGGGCGGCGGCGGCGAGGGCGAAGGCCGTGGCGCCGTCACGCTGCTCTCCTCCCCGCGGTCCTCGTTTAAAATTCTGGTCTGGTCGGAGCTCGGAATGAAAGGCCAGTTCTCCTGGGAGGAGAAGGCGGGAGGGGTATTCACGGGATGGGTCTGGTCTAGCATGTGTTTCCTCCCCAACGGGGTCCTAACCATACGGATTTGTCAGAGACCAGTACGGCCAAACAGCTGCTTCCTGTGCCTTTACATTTTTTTTCACTGAGCTAAGCACCTTTTAAGGTACTGGGGTCTAACTCTAGTTTCTTGTTAGTCAGTGTTAGTTCTTTTAGTGTGTGTTCAGTGCTGAATTGAGTAATTGGAGCCATTAGTTATGGAACCTGCTTTGATTCCACATCCTTTCTAATTTCCCTCTGAAAGGACAGTTGTGGGTCCTTGTCTGGTGATTTAAAGGAAAAAACACCTTGAACATATAATGGCCCCTCCAGGACTGGAGTTTGACTCTCCTTGTTTTAAGGTGTCCACAATCATCCAACTGAAACCACTCTGTCCGCTGGGTTTGTTTTGTGCGAGTTCCACCTTAAGAGCCTTCTAAGGGATCCGGCGCACATCCGTGGCGGACGTGATAGGCGCTCGGCCGCCACCAGCAGATGTGTCTTTTTTACTGCCCCCGTAAATGCCCCGCCCCCCCCCCCATCCCCCCCCCCCCGAGCTCGAGAAGCCTAATTATACAACGAATGGCGTCATGGTAACGCCTTAACGAGGGTCGCGACTGCGAGGCTCCGCGATGTCCGTCTGTCCGCTGCTGCGCCGCTTTGTCTTCCAGCGCACGCGGCGTCCACGCATCTGTCCACTTCCTGCGCGGGGCAGAGTCGGCTCCTCCTGCACCGCACGCCGAATTGCGCCAAGCCGCCTGGTGCCAAATTCGCTGTTACCGGGAAGGTGGCACCATCGCCTGAGCACGGCGACATTTTCACAGCAAAATCGACTCTGATGGAGTGCCCACCGGGTGCATGTTATCGCTGTTGGACTCGATGCTGATGTAACTCTCGGAATTACTGCGAGCCTGTCCACCTTTATTGTCAGCTCATCCTGCCAACGTTCAGTGAAGGTTCTGGTTCGTAAAACATCCAGCATTTGTGCTGAATTAGGTAAAAGGTAAAAGAGTAAAGAGTAAAATTTATTTCCCATTTGTGGTCAAGCACATTGGAATTAAGCCTTTGAAGAGTCTGCTTTTTTGGGATGTTTTTTTTTCTAAAGTAAAAGTCAGTGTTCTAGAACTCTGTTGCTTCCGGTCACCAGCAGTGATTGTGACATCAGCATTAGAATGTTCAGTTAAGAGCATTCTAATCGCATATCTGTGACCTTACAATTTAAAGGGTGAAACAGTGGAGGCAGAGCTCATCAAACAGCAGCAAGAAGAATAAATCTGGACGCGCATGCCCTCCGTCTGCCCCAACGCCCGTCTCATCACCTGATGCCCCATATTTCAATCAATATTAAATGATTCCTGTGCAATTCGGGTGTATTTCCTTTACTCCATTTCTATCTCTTTTTTTATTTTTTATTTTTTAGTCACAGAATGAATATCAGGGCCAGCGATACGCGGCTTAGCGGGAACTGCACTGAATAAGCCGAATGGCGGTGCCGGCCTGTTCTCTCCTGTCCTTTTCTCGCTCTTTTCTTTCCCTCTTTTTTTGTTTCAGCTTGCGGCGGAGATAGCGTCTGGCGGCTGAGCGCGCGACCCGCTGTTTCTCGGCCTCTCGGTTTCCCGGCTTCATCAAAAGCCGCGAGGACCGCGGTCTCCCCCCCTCCTCCCCCCTCCTCCCTGCTGTATTCAGCCATCGCTGTCCGAGCGAATAGTCTCAGCATTAACAGACTGATTATTAACACAGATGTTTTGACAATGAGTCAAAAACATAGTCAAGAGACCCCCTCACACCCCCCCCAGGGTCCTTAACCCCCCCAATAACAATACAAAAAAAGGCTGCTCCTCATTATCCCCGAAACCCCTTCCCCCTAATCCACAGTTAACCAGCGGGCCGGGCGGGCTGGTAAATCCATGCTCATCTGGGACAAGGGGGAGGACAGACAGACACCATTTCAAAGAGTTGTAAAAGCGGCAGCCCACCCCCCCACCCCAGCACTCCTGAGCGACCCCTGGCTCCACCCGCAGTGGTGGTGGGGCTCGAACAAGCGGCCCGTCTCTCACATACTGGAGCCAAACTGAGGGGCCATTTACTCTCCCTGTCCCACACCAGACTCACTGAGGGGCCATTTACTCTCCCTGTCCCACACCAGACTCACTGTGGGGCCATTTACTCTCCCTGTCCCAAACTCACTGAGGGGCCATTTACTCTCCCTGTCCCAAACTCACTGAGGGGCCATTTACTCTCCCTGTCCCACACCAAACTCACTGAGGGGCCATTTACTCTCCCTGTCCCACACCAGACTCACTGAGGGGCCATTTACTCTCCCTGTCCCAAACTCACTGAGGGGCCATTTACTCTCCCTGTCCCAAACTCGCTGAGGGGCCGTTTAATCTCCCTGTCCCACACCAAACTCACTGAGGGGCCATTTACTCTCCCTGTCCCAAACTCACTGAGGGGCCATTTACTCTCCCTGTCCCAAACTCACTGAGGGGCCATTTACTCTCCCTGTCCCACACCAGACTCACTGAGGGGCCATTTACTCTCCCTGTCCCACACCAGACTCACTGAGGGGCCATTTACTCTCCCTGTCCCACACCAGACTCACTGAGGGGCCATTTACTCTCCCTGTCCCAAACTCACTGAGGGGCCATTTACTCTCCCTGTCCCACACCAGACTCACTGAGGGGCCATTTACTCTCCCTGTCCCAAACTCACTGAGGGGCCATTTACTCTCCCTGTCCCAAACTCACTGAGGGGCCATTTACTCTCCCTGTCCCAAACTCACTGAGGGGCCATTTACTCTCCCTGTCCCAAACTCACTGAGGGGCCATTTACTCTCCCTGTCCCACACCAAACTCACTGAGGGGCCATTTACTCTCCTGTCCCAAACTCACTGAGGGGCCATTTACTCTCCCTGTCCCAAACTCACTGAGGGGCCATTTACTCTCCCTGTCCCAAACTCATGAGGGGCCATTTACTCCCCTGTCCCAAACTCACTGAGGGGCCATTTACTCTCCCTGTCCCAAACTCACTGAGGGGCCATTTACTCTCCCTGTCCCAAACTCACTGAGGGGCCATTTACTCTCCCTGTCCCAAACTCACTGAGGGGCCATTTACTCTCCCTGTCCCAAACTCACTGAGGGGCCATTTACTCTCCCTGTCCCAAACTCACTGAGGGGCCATTTACTCTTCCTGTCCCAAACTCACTGAGGGGCCATTTACTCTCCCTGTCCCACACCAGACTCACTGAGGGGCCATTTACTCTCCCTGTCCCACACCAGACTCACTGAGGGGCCATTTAATCTCCCTGTCCCGCTAATGTGGGAGAAACGGGCCCATTGCCTCGTACCCACTTACCTCTCTGACCTCCTGCTCCCCTACCAGCCACCCAGACAGTTATGTTCATCCGCTGCCGGCCTCCTCACCACCATCCCCTCTCAACGCCATTCTTTTGGCGACCGCGCCTTCTCAGTTGCCGCCCCCAAACTCTGGAACGCCCTCCCCTCCTGACATCCGTACCTCAGACTCACTCACCTCCTTCAAATCACGCCTTAAAACCCACCTCTTTTCCCTAGCCTTCCCTTGATGTTTGTCTTCCCCCTCTCACTCCCCCTCCTACCACCGCTACACCACCACCACCACCGCTTTCTTTTTTCTCTGAATTGTATGATTCTATGTATGTATGTATGTATGTATGTACGATTCTATGTATGTATGTATGTATGTACGATTCTATGTTTGTATGTATGTATGTATGTGTGTGTGTGTGTGTGTGTGTGTGTGTGTGTATGTATGTATGTATGTATGTATGTATTTATGTATGTATGTGTGTATGTATGTCTGTATGTACAATGTATTGTAAAGTGTCTTTGAGACCATGAAAAGCGCAATATAAAATAAATGTATTATTATTATTATTATTATTATTATTGCACTCAAGCGGAGGAGACAATGATGCCCCTCCCCCTCCCTCTCACACGCTCTCTCTCTCTCTCTGTCTCTCACTGTCCCTCTCACTCTTTCTCTCTCCCTCTCTCTCTCTCCGACCTTGGAGCTATATGATTAAATCTGGCTGAAGGAGAGAGGGAAACATAGAAAGAGACAGTAGAGAGAGAGAGAGAGAGAGAGTAAAGAGTGGCTCGAAAATCACTGGAGGGGGGGAGGTGGGGGGTGGGGGGGTTGGGGGGTGGGGGTGGAACTTACATCATCAGACCCGTTGGAGAGCCACTCATCCCATCAGTCCCCTGCAATCTTGCTATTACCATAAACTCTCTCAGAGTTCAGATGTTAAGCTCAGCGATGTGTTCTTAACATTGCAATTACTGTCTGCTTACCATTAAGGCTGAAATATTTAGGAGCTGGAGAAACCTGCTACCGCTTCTTAAAATTCATAGCAGGGGCACGGACTACGGGTGCTCTGTTCCGTATTACAGCACCAGAAACTCCTGCTGACAACCAGAGCATGCTGCATTTAAGAACCTGGCAGACACTGAAAGAACAGAGGAGCTGCGTATCTGGTTATCCTAAAGAATCTGCGTTTTTACCCAGTCAGCAAATCTGTGCAGTGTGATGCGGTTTTATCTCATGAACAGGAACAGAAGTTACCGTCCGTAGACACGCTTCTACAAGATTATTCATCGCTGTTATGGTCTCGGCATCCTGCCAAGATGCTAAACGCGCTTTCCTAAAAATCTCCTCTTGTGTGCACTTACCGTGCGCTAAATTAGCTGACCGGCTGTGTGCGCGATCACGTTCGCTCACATGAGGCCGCGGTATAACAACAGCATTCATTCGTCATTAAATAGCTCATCCGGAATTGTGGTGAAAAATGGCATATCGCGTAAATGATGGCGTTCATTTAACAGTTGAAATGGCTGCCATGCATCATTGGTGGTGGGTGAGGTGAGTTCCCACTCATCACTGTAAAGCACTTTGAGCGTTCGGAAAAGTGCTATATAAATGCAGTGATTCATTCATTCATTCACTCAAGAGGAAAAAGTTGGCAGGAAACCCAGAAATAGGTGCCGGTGTGGTTCAGCGGTTAAGAAACTAGACCTTGTTCCTGGTTGCAGGTTCTATTGTACTGCCAGTTGTAACCAGAACTGCTTCAGCAAATATCCGTCTGTCTAAGTGAGAGAAGCAGAGAGGACGTAAAGTGAAGCTGGAGCTGATCATCTGGTTGCTATAGAGCATCTGTGGTGGTGCAGCTCTGTGCTGTCTTTGTGGGAGCCCAGGATACTCTGAATGCAGGCTAAATACACTTGGCCAGTCAGCACAGGTTGAAAGCATTTTCCTCTGTTGTTTTGTGTTGCGCTTGTTTGGATTCTTTGTACCTGTGATGTGGTTGATAAGATGTGGTTGATAAGGGGCGGGGGGCGGGGGGGTTAGAGTGGAGAAGTAAGCACTAGAAGAAAAAAATGGGTGACCTTGCTGAATTTCCTCTCCAACTGTAGAATGGAGGAAAGGAGAATTAAACAGCGAGCTCTTGGGGGCTTTCATTCCCTGATTCTTGAATTTGTTTTGGCCGGATAAAGAACTGAAATGGCTTAAGTCAATCTTTCTTTCTTTCCACCATTTTTCACCAGTCGGCTTCCCAACATGCCTTGATCTGTGAAGACAAGGTACATTTTGTGTGCAGCTGTGTGTGTGTGTGTGTGTGTGTGGTGTATTGAGAGTAGTTTTAAAAACATTATTTAATACATTATTTTATTTGTTCAAAAACATAATCCTTACTGCACTCAGTGTGGAACCCCCTCTGTCATGGTTCTGTGTTTTTCTGTCTGTGTTTCCCTTGTTGGGCCGCCAGATGGCGGCACTTCTGTTTTGTGTCCTGCTCCCCCCTGTTAATTGTATGATTGTCTCCAATTGTCTCGTTATTCTATCATTGTTCCCACCTGTGTCTTGTTATCCCCTCCTTTTCTGGGTTGATTGTATTTTGAGTTCACCTGTGTCTTGTTACCCCCTGTCTATTTAAGTTCTTTGTTTCCTTGACTCGGGTGCTGGTTCCTTGTGTTTGTTTCCTACGTATGTTTACTCTGACCATTTGTACCTGCCTTTGTACTCTGCCTGCCTGTGTTCTGCCCTGCCCGTGTTTTTGAGTTCCTCTTGTTTTCTGTTTTATTAGATAGTTTTTGAGTTTGTGTTTTTGCCCATCGTGGCCTTTTCTGTTCTCTGCTTGTTTGCCTTTTTTGTTAGTAAAGTCTTTTGTTCCCCTCCCATTTTGGAGTTGTGTTTTGCCCCTCTGCTTTTGGGTCCATACCCCCCACGAGTCCTGACACCCCTCCCAGATATACCATTATAAAAAAGCTAGATTTATTTTTTAAGTATAGTTTAGTACGTCAAGGACACTCTCAAAAAGGACGTATTAAGATGCAGCACACTTTTTGTGTTACTACATTTGAGTCACAAACATACAGCTTATGTGTTGCAAAGGGAGACTTTTTAACGCAGATTGTGCTGAACTGGACGTGGAGGTGTGTTTAAAAACGACACAGTGTCATGGATTGGCGGCCTCTCCAGGGTGTGTATTCCTGCCTCTTGCCCAATGCACGCTGGGATAGGCTCCAGCACCCCCCACGACTCTGCTCAGGATAATCGGGTATAGATAATGGATGGATGGATGGCGGGTATAGATAATGGATGGATGGATGGCGGGTATAGATAATGGATGGATGGATGGCGGGTATAGATAATGGATGGATGGATGGACTAACGTGGCCCATTTTAAGTATACCTAAAGTATTGTCTATGCTTGAAGTAGGCCTGTACAATTTATGAACTACTAAATGTTGTTAGTCTAAGTACTTAAAAGTCTGGAAAGTAAAGTGAAAGGGCAGTTTAAGTGCCTGGGATTTAATTTTTAAAAAGTGTACTAAAGGCATACTTTTTAAAACCTCTTTTTTTATACGGTTAGCTCTGCCTCTGACTGTGTTCTCTCTCTCTCTCTCCCTCTCTCTATGTCTCTCTATCTCTCTCTCTCTCTCTCGCTCTCTCTCTCTCTCTCTCTCTCGTAGCAGAGCCTTGTGTGTTACGTGTGCCTCCAGACAATTTCACGGTTTGACTGGAGGTTCATAATGCAGCGCCGAACAAGACAAGCCCCGCAGATTGAGGTGTCACCTTTAAACACCCACCCCCCCCCCCCCACATCTGATCTCCCCAGCTGCCGTCAGCATTCGCCACGTTCGCTCGTGAATGCATTAGGACGCATTAACACCGCGGCGCACGCATTGGGTCGCGGTTCGCGTTTTGTTTTGCTTTGTTGTGTTTTTTTTTTTTTTTTTTTTAACAAGACATTGTGAGTCTACGCTCGCTGTGACGCCTCACCGCCCTTTTGAAGACGGAGCGTCTCTTTAATGAACTCGTCTGAAAGTGACAGGTGGCATTAGCTCGCTAACTGGAGAACAGGCCCGACAGCTCTATTAAATACCACGCGAACTGTCTGTCGTGCTCTGACTGGTAACTTAATTCAGCTCGTTCGCACTGCTGATATATATTTATATATTTATATATATATATCCGGTCTGAAATGAAACCCGCGAGTGTAATGCCTAATTGATACGTGGATAAATATGTGTGATACATGTATAATTAATAATAACGGCTGAGGCCGGATCTCTTTAGCGTGCGGCGGTCCTTTAATTAAAGGATGGGCCATTGTAGTTTTGCCCTTGATCAGGATCCTCATCCTGAATCGCAGCCATTAATATCTGGGAAAAATAAATTGTGGTATAGGCCACGAGGCAGGCCCGCTCCCACAATGCAATAGGACGCGCGGTGAAATCGGTGGCCTACGGTCCGTCCGGTGTCCGGTTTCTCGGCTGTGGGCCGCGCCAGCTCCTGGGCCCGCTCCAAAGCGATGGCGAAACACGGTCGCTCGCGCTCCCCGCAGTCGCACGCGTTGCTTCGCGGATAAGCAGGAAAAAAACAAAAAACGAAAACGGCGAGCAGGTCGCGGTGATCTGCCTCCGCCGCCAGCCGTCCCCGTCGCCTGTTTAAACACCGCGACGCGGGGAGGGACGTCGCGCGGGATTTCCGCCGTGGTGCGGCTCGGCTGCGGACGCACGGCGAAATCGATCGAAATATAATAACGCTGGGGAGACCCGTTACTGTCAGAATCGCCGCTCCCCCCTCCGCCCGCCCCCCTGACGGCCGGCTCCGCGGGGGAAGAAGATGGAACGTACAGTAAGCGACCGGCTAAGAAATGTGTGTGACTTCATCATCATACGTGCCAGTCCGCGGAGATCAAGCGCGCGGTTCGCGGGGTCTCTGTCGCGTCGTCCTCTCGCGAAGAGGACGACGCGCCGCGGAAGGAGCCCGTGTGTAGAGGCACGGGGGAGGGGGAGGGGTAAGAGAGGCACGGGGGAGGGGTAAGAGAGGGCTCTGAAGACACTAATGAATGTCAGACCTACTGGGACGAGGAAGAAGACAGCGATTTCGACAAATCTAAATATGCCTTTTTTTCTAATAAAGTCTTATCACTTAATATGGGAATCTACTTCTACTCTTCCCTTTCACGTCTCTTCTTGCCCTCTGAGCTCCTCTCACTCTCTTTCTGTCTTTCTAATTCCTTCTCTCTCTCGCCCTCTCTCTCTGTCTCTCTCTGTCACACACACACACACACACACACGCACACTGTTTTCTTGGAAGACAGACGCAGCCTTATCTAGGGCAACTTGCATAGCCTACATTTTCAACAAACGGTCTGTTTATGTAGCAGATGTGGGTTAATCAGTTCCTCGCTCAAGTGTTGAAGGGTACTATCTCTCTTAGGAATCAAACCTCTAATATTTGGGTTGTAAGCTTAATTGGTTCTTTTGCTACCGTGCCACCCTGCCACCACAGAGAGTACAGGCTCTCACACATTAACACCAGACCAGGGTCACATTATCCAAAATAGTTTAACTCCTCAATCACCAGTATAAATCCTGAAGGTTGCTCAGTTTTAAAATGAATGCTTATTTTTTCGAAGGACAAAGTAAGGACAAAATTCTTCTGTGAGTCTGAAACGATCCTGTTGGTTTGTAGCCTAACACGCTCAGTGGAAAGTTCTCAAGGATATCGGGGTGCATTTGCAGTTTTCCAACGTCTAAAGAGTTAACGCATTTCAAATCCGCAGGCCTATTTGTCCCATGACTTATTCATGCACATAGTTTGAATGCCCGGTGCAGTAAAATGCTCTGCTATAAGTCAAGGTTCCCAGTGTCATTTCAAGTCAAGGTTTCCAGTGTCATTTCAAGTCGAGGGTTCCAGTGTAAAAGCGAGTGATTGTGTAAAATGAAGCCAATTTCATGCTGCTCCTAGAGGTATCCATTACAACAAAGCAAGATCCCAGTAGACATTTTTGTTGTGAAACACCATCTAGGCGTTCAGGTGAACACTCGGCTATGTTTGGTTTAAAATGTTTTCCAGCTGACTGGAATGTAGCTAGCCTATATCCCACTAAAATCTGAGCTGTGTTGAGGTCCGCTTTTGCCAAAAATCTCTCAACCTAGATTTCCACACCTCCAGACATCTTCTGCATTTTAATCTTAATACCCAGTGATCAAAGCCAGTCCTTCCTATGCGCTCCCATATGCATGATGATGATGATGATGATATGCTCACTACGTGATTGGTGTTGGGCCTCTGGTGAAAAAAGAGCCTTGGATTGGTGTCCCCAATCCATTCATTATCAAATGAATAGATCCAGAGAGCTGTAATTATTGTCTCTGATAGACCTCATTGATTGATGGTTGTTTGACAGAACCTGACCATGAAGCGAAAAAAAACCAACATTAAAAAGTGTCTTGGTAAGGTGTTGGGCCACCACAAAGCCACCAGAACAGCTTTGATGTGGCTTGGCATGGATTCTACAAGTCTCTGGAACTCAGCTGGAGGGATGGAGCACCATTCTTCCAAAAGATATTCCCTCATTTGATGGTTTAATGATGGTGGTGGAGAGCTCTGTCTAGCACGTTGGTCCATAATCTCCCATAGGTGTTCAATTGTGTTAAGATCTGGTGACTGGGAAGGTCATGGTGTACAATCCACGTCATTTTCATACTCACCAAACCATTCAGTGACCCCTCGAGCCCTGTGGATGGGGGTCATTGTCATCCTGGAAGAGACCACTTGCATCAGCATAGAAACATTTCATTGTAGGATAAAGGCGATCACTCAGAATAACTTTGCATTGATTTGCAGTTACCCTTCCCTCGAACGGGACAAGTTGACCCAAACCATGCCAGGAAAAAGCCACCCACAGCATGACAGACCCACCAGACCCCCTCATTTTTCGGGTCGAGCATTCAGGCCTGTACCGTTCTCTTTGTGTGCGCCACACATGCACTCGTCCACTTATCGAGAATATAGTGAAGGATGACTCACCTGACCATATCACTTTGTAGAACAGAGCCTATGGGTTTTGCACCATTGAACTCTCAAATGTGCATTTGTCTTTGTAATGGGGCGACATAGCTCAGGAGGTAAGACCGATTGTCTGGCAGTCGGAGGGTTGCCGGTTCAAACCCCGCTCTGGGCGTGTCGAAGTGTCCTTGAGCAAGACACCTAACCCCTAACTGCTCTGGCGAATGAGAGGCATCAATTGTAAAGCGCTTTGGAAAACAGCGCTATATAAATGCAGTCCATTTAATGAGTGGTTTCTGCACTGCATCCTACCATAATATCCTGCTCTATGTAGTTTTTGATGGACTGTTCTTGCTGAGTCTGATCACGTCATGCATTAAAATTCTTAGTCACCTGAGGAAGTGTTGCTTATGCATTTCCTTTCATATCACTTTAATGCAAGAGCATAATGGTTTTCAAATGTGCGCTTTCGATCACAATTTCCAACGCTATTTACTGATGTCTTTCCCATAGATCTAAATGCAGATGTCACAGTTTCTATTGAAACACTAGCCAGTTGTGTAGTTTTTGTGATTGAAGTTCCTGCTCCATGCCCCAATAATGAACCCTCATTATAATTCATTATAATAATGAAGGTTACTTCAGTCTTTTCCTCTTGCCACCTTGATCCAAAATTGAGGTCAAATGGGCCTGCTCAGCATTTTTATACATGCCACAGAGCATGATAGGATGTTAATTGCTTATAGTATCATGCAGTACACCTGTATGGAAGCATCTGCATTTGTTATATTTCTCCACTAATTTATTCAGATTTTTCCTTTAATTTGTCACCCGTCTGTAGTGATGTAAATATGAAGTGCTCACAGAAAGTTAAAGTTGGTGAAAAGAATAACAGATTTAAGCTTGGTAGCATGTAACCAAAGCACAAATAAAACATTTTATGGCAATACTGGCAACAGGAAGGCCAGAACTTTACTGTATAAATAACTGTAAGCATACAGTGGCTGGCTATATATCTAACAAAATTAATGTATTATGGCACTTCGCCATAAATAATACAATTATTTCAGTTGTTCACAGCTTCATACCCATTTTACAGATTTTTACCATAAAATTCTCAGACGTTAGCCGCCATTGAGTGTGGATGTTAGTGATTATTAGGCCCCTCCCCCTTTCTGTTATTCATGTCCTTATGAGCGCTGTAACCATTGGCAACATATTGTGCTGGGGGGAGGACAGGGAGGGTGCAGCCAGGGATTTTAGGCCCCACAAAAAGATCTAACAGTGTGCCTCAGCACCCCATCCCTGCACAGTTACAACACATTTTTTGAGAGCCTCAGTCAAATGGCACCATGGAATTGCCCCCCCCCCCCCACGACCGGCCAACCCCAAGATTCGTTGTAGCAGTACATCTTTGTTGTGGAAATGGCCAATTCACTTTTCAACATGCCAGATAAAACAGACAGATAGACAATAACCAATTATTAAAAATGTACAAACTACCTGCCGGAAATTACTCCACAGCAGCATTTAGCGAGTTCACTGCAGCATATATTAAGTCAGTATCGTTTCCCAATATTTCCTATTTGAAGTACGGGAGTTATTTTCTGCGGCTTGTAATGTTTCTGTTTTTACGGCGCCGTCATTTCGGATGTGATGCTTGTCATTATGTGAAATGGAGTTCTCCTCAGATTGATCGGATTGATGACACAGACACTGGCTGCATGAACCCAGCCTTCCACCCATAACAGTGTAGCATGTATACTCCTGGGCAAAAAAATTAACTTTTAATGGTATTCACAACAAATCATTGGTCAGAAAATTAGTAAAAATTAAACAAATGCACTCCTGAGACCTCCTGTGCCACCATTTGCTCGTTTACCTTTGCTGCAGTGAACTGTTTGGGGAAAAGCTGGAAACAGGGAAATTCACATATACAGTAGACAAATTAACATAATGTCAAATAAAAGAGTCATGTTTTGTATTTGGTTGCATATCATTTGCATGCCATGACTTCCTGATGTCTGTGACCTATCAACATCATCAGAGTCTGGAGTTCTTATTTTCAGGTTGTCCTACAAGCAATACAAAAACTCTTTGCGTTTGAATGGGGATTCTCTATGGGAATTGGGGGGTGGGGCTCGATTCAGCTGTAAATTATGCTGATACAGTATGGAACACATTTGTTGGCTAAATGGCTTTAAGTCATCAAGGGACCAAGGTATCAAATGAGCCTCAAACCTCCGTGCTGCTGCCAGATATGCAGTAGATACTACAAGCATTGTTTCTCCTGATTAATTTTCCTGTTGAATTCAATGGAAAATTATATATATATATTTTGACCCAGGAGTGTATACGGTCTGTGGTCCAAAGCAGTACCGCACTCATCATGTTTGTGACCGCACGTGTAAACTTGCTTCTCTCGTTCGGGACCGTGCGACCGCCGCCCAAGTTATCCCGCCGAGACGGAACCCCTCCCCTCCGCGTTCTGGCGGCTCAGGCGAGGATTTATTATGCAGCGCCATGAAATTATTATACTGTAATTATTGGCGAATTAGCAGGGATGAGGCCATCTGGGAAGCCTTCATTGTTTCACAGATGGTGTGTGTGCCTGCAAGAGAGCGAAGGCACGCAAGCGAGCGCGTGTGTGTACGCGAGCGACTGAGCGCGTGCGTGCGCTGACGACTGTAGACGTGTGTCTTTGTTGCGTGCGTGGTCTGCTCGGGGGAAGATTCGCACAAACAGGACGTGCACGTCAACAAGGCTAACTGCCTGAAATTCAGAGAGAGGTGAAGAGAACACTGGACTGCATTGCGTCACAGAGGGGTAGACGTGCAGTTGTCCTTTGAATCAGTCCGTTATTATGCATCGTATCGGGGAATGTGGGGGGGAGGCCTTACGGCTATGCGCACGGCTCTTTAACGTAGCATTCGGCAGTGGTTTAATAAGGTGGGCACGAAGCAGGCATCTCATTCTCTTCTGCCCTGTGCTTCACAAGGTGCTGAAACATTAATGTTAGCCTGAGTATTAGCGGCCAGCGCATTGAGCTCCCTTAAATGACAGGGAGTTTGGCATGTGCACTAAGGGGTTAAATGAGTTTGGCATGTGCGCTAAGGGGATAAATGAGTTTGGCATGTGCGCTAAGGGGTTAAATGAGTTTGGCATGTGCGCTAAGGGGTTAAATGAGTTTGGCATGTGCGCTAAGGGGTTAAATGAGTTTAGCATGTGCGCTAAGGGGTTAAATGACAGGGAGTTTAGCATGTGCGCTAAGGGGTTAAATGAGTTTGGCGTGTGCGCTAAGGGGTTAAATGACAGGGAGTTTGACATGTGCACTAAGGGGTTAAATGAGTTTGGCATGTGCACTAAGGGGTTAAATGAGTTTAGCATGTGCACTAAGGGGTTAAATGAGTTTGGCATGTGCGCTAAGGGGTTAAATGACAGGGAGTTTGCATGTGCGCTAAGGGGTTAAATGAGTTTGGCATGTGCGCTAAGGGGTTAAATGAGTTTGGCATGTGCGCTAAGGGGTTAAATGAGGTTTGGCATGTGCGCTAAGGGGTTAAATGAGTTTAGCATGTGGCATAAGGGGTTAAATGCACTAGGGAGTTTGCATGTGCGACTAAGGGGTTAAATGACAGGAGTTTGGCAGTGTGCGCTAAGGGGTTAAATGACAGGGAGTTTGGCATGTGCACTAAGGGGTTAAATGAGTTTGGCATGTGCACTAAGGGGTTAAATGAGTTTAGCATGTGCACTAAGGGGTTAAATGAGTTTAGCATGTGCGCTAAGGGGTTAAATGACAGGGAGTTTAGCATGTGCGCTAAGGGGTTAAATGAGTTTGGCATGTGCGCTAAGGGGTTAAATGAGTTTAGCATGTGCGCTAAGGGGTTAAATGAGTTTGGCATGTGCACTAAGGGGTTAAATGATAGGGAGTTTGGCATGTGCGCTAAGGGGTTAAATGAGTTTGGCATGTGCACTAAGGGGTTAAATGACAGGGAGTTTGGCATGTGCACTAAGGGGTTAAATGAGTTTGGCATGTGCACTAAGGGGTTAAATGACAGGGAGTTTGGCATGTGCACTAAGGGGTTAAATGACAGGGAGTTTGGCATGTGCACTAAGGGGTTAAATGACAGGGAGTTTAGCATGTGCGCTAAGGGGTTAAATGAGTTTGGCATGTGCGCTAAGGGGTTAAATGAGTTTGGCATGTGCGCTAAGGGGTTAAATGAGTTTAGCATGTGCACTAAGGGGTTAAATGACAGGGAGTTTGGCATGTGCACTAAGGGGTTAAATGACAGGGAGTTTGGCATGTGCACTAAGGGGTTAAATGACAGGGAGTTTGGCATGTGCACTAAGGGGTTAAATGATAGGGAGTTTAGGGCCGGATGGCTCCGTGTGGAGTCAACGCTCCCTGTCTTCCTGGCAGCGGTAATCTTGCCTGTGTGAAAAATGAGGTTTGGCTAAAATAGTTAGCGCTAAAGAGAGATGGGAAAACATTTATCCACCGTTAACACTTAATAACTTTGGGCCTGTCACCCTGGGGGGGAGAAATCTCTGCAAATTAAAAATGGAGAAATATGCAGGGTTGTTCAACATAAGGCTGTGTGTCTGTGTGTGTGTGTGTGTGTGTGTGTGTGTGTGTGTCTGTGTCTGTGTGTGTGTTTGGGTGGTTCGACAGACATAATTGTCTTTGCATACCCTGCAGTTAGTGACTCTTGAGACAGGCTGATTCGTTCATCACTTCACTGTTAACAAGTTTAATGCAGATCCTGCCCCGACACTAAAAACAGAAACAGTGGTGCGATTCATCCCGCCCACCACCTGCAAAATGGTCTTCAATGTGAACGGAATAGTGAGCAGGAGGGTGAACAGAAAGGTGAGCAGAATGGTGAGCAGGAGGATGAGCAGGAGAATGAATGGAAAAGTGAACGGAAAGTTGAGCGGACTCGTGAGCAGGAAGGTGAACAGAGAGGTGAGCAGAAAGTTGAACCGAATGGTGACCTGGAGGGTGAATGGGAAGGGGAAGAGACAGGTGAGCAGAATGGTCAGCAGGCGGGAGAACGGAAAGGTGAACAGAAAGGGGTGTGTAATGGAGAGCAGGAGGGTGAAAGGAAAGGTGAACAGAAAGGGGTGTGTAATGGAGATCAGGAGGGTGAAAGGAAAGGTGAACAGAAAGGGGTGTGTAATGGAGAGCAGGAGGGTGTAAGGAAAGGTGAACAGAAAGGGGTGTGTAATGGAGATCAGGAGGGTGAAAGGAAAGGTGAACAGAAAGGGGTGTGTAATGGAGAGCAGGAGGGTGAAAGGAAAGGTGAACAGAAAGGGGTGTGTAATGGAGAGCAAGAGGGTGAAAGAAAAGGTGAACAGAAAGGGGTGTGTAATGGAGATCAGGAGGGTGAAAGAAAAGGTGAACAGAAAGGGGTGTTAATGGAGACAGAGGTGTAGGAAAGGTGAACAGAAAGGGGTGTGTAATGGAGAGCAGGAGGGTGAAAGGAAAGGTGAACAGAAAGGGGTGTGTAAGGGAGAGCAGGAGGGTGAAAGGAAAGGTGAACAGAAAGGGGTGTGTAATGAATAGCAGGCGGGGGAACGGAAAGGTGAGCGTACAGGTGAGCGAGTAGCACAGAGAAGGTCCTCCCTCTCCTCCATATTAATCAGCGGCTCAGACGCGGCGCACAGTGTAGCGGTAATCCACCCCGAGCTGTCTCTACCGCCGTCGCCAGCTGTGCGCCTCAAGCTTTCCTGCTCCGGCGCCCTCGCCATGGAAACGAGAACGCTCGAGGTGATCCGCTGAAAGAAAGAGCCGCTTTAGCGGGGAGTCGGACGCCGTGGGGGGATCTGAAACCCGCTAACGGGGCGGTGGGGGGGGGGGGGGGGCGGGGGGGGGGGGGCTCAAAAGGCCGCTCAGCGGGAGGCGGCTGTTCGCTTCGATTCTCTGGCGGGAGGCGACGCGCCCTCCGGTTTGTAAAACTGCCGTTTGTGTTCTAAAGACCGCCGGCATCCGCGCGGGAGAATCAGTCTCGCGGCGGGGGTTCAGACCGCGGCGTACAGAACGCGTACGTGAGCCGCGTACTCCGCCTTCACTTAACCCCGCCGGCCTTTTCTTCTGCTTCTGCTTCTTCTGGCTCAGTTCAGTCTCGCCAGCGTTCGTTCTCCTTTGAGCATCTGAGCACACTGATGGTGGTCTTGTGATGCACTGCACTTATGTATTTAAAAAAAAAAGATATTAATACGCATGCATTGTTGTATTACCAAAACAGAATTTTATGAAAAACATTTTTCGACAAGGTCTTTGCCAGGTCAATAAGATGTGGCCTCATTGGTCTAAGCATTTTTTTAAACCGTTGTCTTGGGAACATAGTAATCGCATTGCAATCCATGGGCTCCCCCCCACCCCCCTACTGCATGCTACATGGCTTTCTAGATGTTATTGTACCGCTTTTATTGCACTAGCATCAACAGCTGAATCATACAGGAGGGTAGGGTGGGGGGTCAGTTGCATTTCTATTTGGGGAGTTTGTCATACAATTCATCGACGGACAAAAACATACATTATGTTCAGTGAGTATTTTACAGTTAATGCACTGAATTGCAATTCATTTTCTGAATTGGCAGAACTGAAATATCCCTATTCTGCGGTGACACTGCTCTGGTATTTGGGAGGCTGCCAGTTCAAATCCGGAATAAGACACTGATGTCGTATTTTATCTGAATGACTTCTTTTGATGTCTGTAAATGTGCAATATTTGAGCTGCAAACTCTGATAGTCGCTTTGGACAAGTGTGCCGGCTCGGCGAGCTATAAAGGGATGTGTTCAAAAGATATGAGTTTGGTGGTTAGAGAAATAACTGAAAAACGGGGTGACATTGAGAACAGACAAAAGTAACACTCGGGGAGAAAAGTCATTACTCAAATCAGGAGCAAGTCAGCGTGAAGTGAAATGAATCTGGGCGTTCGCTGCGATTTTTCACATCAGGCCAGTCATGTCTGTCAGACACCATACTTATTTTGTCTCGGGCGCGGATGTATCAATTCAGACGTCGGGACATTGGGCAATTTTAATCAAGTGCCAGGCAGGATATGATTCTGGAGTGCACCATTAGGCCATCGATCTCAGTCATTTGTAGATTGATTCATGGGCTAATTTCTTTGTGCGCTGGTTCAGAGAACTGCGGTGACGTGCAGAGATATGGATTGTTTTTTTTGTTTTGCTTTTTGTCTTAAACACAGCCCTGTCGCCCAAAAGCTAGCAATTCAAGGGCTTTAAGTGTCAGAGAGGGCTGCTGTGTGGCTCATTCTGTTAAAGCACTGTTCCAGTGTGTGGATGGGCCCCCCAATCTGGTATCTGTTAAGGCTCTGTTCCAGTGTGTGGTATCTGTTAAAGCTGTGTTCCAGTGTGTGGATGGGCCCCCCAATCTAGTATCTGTTAAAGCACTGTTCCAGTGTGTGGATGGGCCCCATGGTCTGGTATCTGTTAAAGCTCTGCTCCAGTGTGTGGTATCTGTTAAAGCACTGCTCCAGTGTGTGGATGGGCCCCATGGTCTGGTATCTGTTAAAGCACTGCTCCAGTGTGTGGTATCTGTTAAAACACTGCTCCAGTGTGTGGATGGGTCCCATGGTCTGGTATCTGTTAAGGCTCTGCTCCAGTGTGTGGATGGGTCCCATGGTCTGGTATTTGTTAAGGCACTGCTCCAGTGTGTAGTATCTGTTAAAGCACTGTTCCAGTGTGTGGATGGGCCCCAGTGTGTGGTATCTGTTAAAGCACTGCTCCACTGTGTGGTATCTGTTAAAGCTCTGCTCCAGTGTGTGGATGGGCCCCATGGTCTGGTATCTGTTAAGGCTCTGTACCAGTGTGTGGATGGGCCCTATTGTCTGGTATCTGTTAAAGCTCTGTTCCAGTGTGTGGTATCTGTTAAAGCTCTGTCCCAGTGTGTGGATGGGCCCCATGGTCTGGTATCTGTTAAAGCTCTGTTCCAGTGTGTGGTATCTGTTAAAGCTCTGTTCCAGTGTGTGGTATCTGTTAAAGCTCTGTTCCAGTGTGTGGATGGACCCCATGGTCTGGTATCTGTTAAAGCACTGCTCCAGTGTGTGGTATCTGTTAAAGCTCTGTTCCAGTGTGTGGATGGGCCCCATGGTCTGGTATCTGTTAAAGCACTGCTCCAGTGTGTGGTATCTGTTAAAGCACTGTTCCAGTGTGTGGTATCTGTTCAGGTTCTGTTCCAGTGTGTGGATGGGTCCCATGGTCTGGTATCTGTTAAAGCACTGCTCCAGTGTGTGGTATCTGTTAAAGCTCTGTTCCAGTGTGTGGATGGGCCCCATGGTCTGGTATCTGTTAAAGCACTGCTCCAGTGTGTGGTATCTGTTAAAGCTCTGTTCCAGTGTGTGGATGGGCCCCATGGTCTGGTATCTGTTAAAGCACTGTTCCAGTGTGTGGTATCTGTTCAGGTTCTGTTCCAGTGTGTGGATGGGTCCCATGGTCTGGTATCTGTTAAAGCACTGCTCCAGTGTGTGGTATCTGTTAAAGCTCTGTTCCAGTGTGTGGATGGGCCCCATGGTCTGGTATCTGTTAAAGCACTGCTCCAGTGTGTGGTATCTGTTAAAGCTCTGTTCCAGTGTGTGGTATCTGTTCAGGTTCTGTTCCAGTGTGTGGATGGGTCCCATGGTCTGGTATCTGTTAAAGCACTGCTCCAGTGTGTGGATGGGCCCCATGGTCTGGTATCTGTTAAAGCTCTGCTCCAGTGTGTGGTATCTGTTAAAGCACTGCTCCAGTGTGTGGTATCTGTTAAAGCACTGCTCCAGTGTGTGGTATCTGTTAAAGCACTGCTCCAGTGTGTGGTATCTGTTAAAGTACTGCTCCAGTGTGTGGATGGGCCCCATGGTCTGGTATCTGTTAAAGCACTGCTCCAGTGTGTGGATGGACCCCATGGTCTGGTATCTGTTAAAGCTCTGCTCCAGTGTGTGGTATCTGTTAAAGCACTGCTCCAGTGTGTGGTATCTGTTAAAGCACTGCTCCAGTGTGTGGTATCTGTTAAAGCTCTGTTCCAGTGTGTGGTATCTGTTAAAGCTCTGTTCCAGTGTGTGGATGGACCTGCTGCTGCTCCACAGGGTGACACTCATTTGGCAGTGTTATCATCCAGGGATTCAGTTAGCTGGGACGACAGTGTCTCATCGCACACCAGCGACCCCTGCTGGTCAACCCGCCTGCTAAAGCCGCAGGCACAGGAAGCGTCATCCCGCGACTCGCGTCTTTGCGTGCTCTTGTGAATCGTGGTGGGAAAGGGTGTGGCGCTTTGACATCACGTGTTCCGGGGTGGGGGGGGGAGTTGAGAGGAGGTTGTGGGGGCCTGGCAGCTGCCTTCCGAATCGATTGCGGTTGGAAGTTCTGGCCGGCGAACGTGGCTGTGCATTCCAAATCACGATTAAAAAAAGGATGGGGGGGGGGGGGACTCACAAGAAAGACGAGAGACATTCATGGGAAAATAAACACACGATTCCAAATAAACGGATGAACTTGCGTCGCGGTGTCACAGTCCCGTGTCCCTTTGAGGGGGGAGGCCTCTGGGCAGTGTCATGCACGCTGTCGGTGACGAGGGGGGGCGTGCGTATGGAAACTCTCAAAGGACAAAAAGGTCAAGACATGAGAGGAAAGGACATGGGAACCGGGAGTGCGGAAAGGCATGAGCCATTTCTGACGTTCCCGACGGTTTGTTTTTCTTTAAAATAAAGAAAATGGGGCGTAAAAAAGAAAGAAAGGAAATGGGATGCTGCCTCGCCTTCAACATCAAGACTTGCTTTGAAATGACAGTTTGCGCCCAAAGAAGAAAGAAAATACATGTAATTCAGTGAAGTCGTAATCAAGTCTGAACGTGCGAATCAAATGAGGGCGATTCGAAATCTTAATGAGTGGGGGAAAAAAATAAAATATGAGTTATTACAGGCCAAAGTTAAAACTTACAGGAAGTTAAAGGAAGACTTTTATTGCAGCGGTTAGTAGTCCACTGCGTCCAACAGCAACTCGGAATCTTATTTCGGAAT